>NC_045558.1:104424756-104724756 GCF_009769535.1 Thamnophis elegans
TCAATCTCTATCCTGTAATTGAGCCACACAGGCTGTCACAGCCAGTGAAGAAAAGCAAGAGAACAGCACCCCCCTCCCTTCCTCCAAACTGCTACAGCATTAATTAAGTTGCCAGGGTAGCCACCTGCTTGCCTTCACCCTGCCATTCCAGTGCATCTTTGCACCACCTCCAAGGCCTGACTTGTGTGTGGGAAGACACAGAAGTTTGGGGAAATGCTCATCTCCCCACCACAGCCACCCTAGATTTAAGAAAACCTTTTTCACATCTCTTGAATGCAGAAATACTATACCAAGTGGACCTGCCAAGAAAAAAAATCATCTGCAGAGAGAGAAACAAGAAGAAAGGTCTTAGCAGCGGGGAGATAAATATATTTAGGCATGATTTCCATAGTTCTTTTCTTTCTACTCTGCTGAAAATTATTATTTCTTAACAAAAACCTTCCAAAATGTTATTTCCCATCTCACCCCACTCCTATCCTCCCACAACATCCTCCTCTTTATATGTATGTAGTTAGGGAGAAATATTTCCTCTAATCAAAAGAGATGGGTACACACAGGGCACTAAGCCACCACTTGTTTTCTTTTGGCCTAACATGATGTGTGACCTTGACCAATGTGATTTGGCAGGGATTGAGAACCTGGAATTAGGAAGCCTCATGCAGATTCTGCCTGCTTTTCTACAGCCACCCAAATTCAGGGATTCTCTAAATTCTCAACTGATTTAATCTACTGATGTTGGCTGAGCAAAGGAAAATATTGTATCCATACAACCCAGAAAACTCCTAAGAGGCCATCAACAAAATTCCCTCTAAATGGAGTTCTTCTTGTGTTGATAATCTTCTGGGGGAATGTATCAAGCACCAGCAGCATAAGGAAAGCAGTCGCTTTATATTCTGTTCTGAGCAGTCTAAAGCCACCATTTAAATCATTCCCTGGAACTGCAAGCATTTAAAATAGCAATTTCCCACAGAGCCCTGCAGCAATGCTACATTGGGGCATTTTGAGGAATATTTAAAAGGTCAAAATGTGCAGTGATACAGTGGAAAGCCAGGCCGGGATTTAGTTGCAGCTGTGGACTCTGGGCAATTGGTTAACTGCTAAATGATGGCATGTGGTAGTGTGAGCGCCTTCCTTTTCATCCATCAGAATGAATCCATGTAATTCCTAGACTGGCTTGTAATTAGTTTGGACCTCCCTTTTTTAATATATTGCTTGTTTGAAATATATATATTTACATGCATAAATGTTCGACTCATTGCAGGACAAATGAAAATGAAGCCTATTCAATATCAGTTCTTCTCTAAACAACATATGCTTCCTTGCTCTGTAATATAGTATAACGTGGCCTGCATCACGCACCAAATTCCCTTCTATCCATAACTGTATATAACTCATATAAATATATCCCAGATGCGAACTCACTAAAGGCACAGAGGAACAGTCACAGAGGATAAACTGACTGACAGAGCAACAGGCCATTAAAGTTAAATAAATCCTCTAAGTGTGAGATAGTCGACCTCAGCAGCTCAGAGGCTGAACAGAGAAATGGGCCGGATTTGGCTGAGATGTGGAGAGAGAGAGAGAGAGAGAAATCCCAACACATTTCAGGTTTCAAGTGAGAATAGGAGATGAATGCAGAATGTCCAAGGTGAGAATAAGAACCATTTATTGAAGATAGTGAGAAACAATTACCAAACTTATTTTTAGCAACTGTGGTGATTCAAGAAACCATAGTAGAAACAAAGTCCAAAATCTATTATGTTTTACTTTATTTCCTACCCTACTTAACATATTCTATTTGATGGAATCTTGCTCATCTACATTTGCTCTGCTGGATCTGCTATCATGATATGCTTCATGAATAGGGCAAGTCACTCGCTCAGCCCTAGGAAGAACCAATAATAGCAAACCACTTCTGAAGTCTTGTCAAGAAACCTGCAGGGATTACTCCAGACATTCCCCTGAGATCATGATTAACTTGAAGGTGAGCGTGCAAGCACACACACACACACATGTGCACACACACACAAACACACACACACACAGAGTGAGACCCATCACTATTCCTAGGGGATAAGCGATAGGGCAGGAGTCAGGAGGTTGGTGACTGTTCTATTCTTAAGCATTCTTCCTTGCTGATCATATGAATAGAAGAATTCTATTCTATTCTATTCTATTCTTATTCTATTCAGAGTGGAGGTTTTATTTATTTAATTTATATGCTACCCATCTCAATTTGCAAAGCAATTAAGAAGTTGCAAAGAATACCAGAAGCCATGCTCTGCACGTTTTCTCTTCTTTCTTCAATTTTTCTACCTTACTCATGGGATCGATTATTATGGTATGTGTTTTCTTTTACCCATGTACTAACCATGTTCAACTCTGTTGAGATTTTTGAGGTATCAGCTCATATTTTAAACCTAACTTTCCCAAGTTGGTATCAGCCTTCTAGAAGTGTTGAGACTATAATCCCTTGGCTATGCTAAATGGAAACCTCAGAACTATATTTCCAACATACCTAGAAGGTTTCCCTCCACTATTGAAGAAACCCGAGCTTTTCCCCCCCAGGCAAATGAAATAATTAAACAAGGATGTTTAGACTTAATAGGGAGTTAAGGAGATTTGCCAAAATGTAGGCATCTTTTCCTGCATTGGGTGGATCCTGATACTGTGGTTGAAAAATGTGATCCACTGAATCCAACCAACATAACTTGTTGCGAAAGGTTAGACAAACTAGGGTTCTTATGCAATGTATAAACTTATGTGATGTATAAACTTGGTTAACATTTTTAACAGCTAAAAGAAATACTCCCTTAATTGGTACAATCACATATCCTTTAAAACTTTCCTTCCACATTTTATCCCCACCCCATTAATGTGCCCTAGCAGCAGAGACAAGAGGACAAGATAACTGCGGTGGTTATAGCAGCCTTCTCCAACCAAGTGATTGCCAAATGGGCTCTAACACCCTGTAATCCCCAAACAGCATGGCTGCGAACTGTACTGTTCTAAAGATTAACTCAAAATTCAGCATTATCCAGTTGAGACAGGATTGCCTACAATAAAAATACAGTCCCCTTTACTGATCAGATGACACATCAATTCTGTTCAAGCCATAAATTTAAAGCACAAAATCCACCCCATCCCATTAAAAAATCTTAGGAATAACTTGTCATTCTAGTGAAACTTGTCTAAGTAGTTGTTTCCAAAGCCCTGGGAGTTAAAGACCTGAGATTCAAATGCTTGGTCAAAATACTTGAAACCATCTGGTTGGTGCTCAGCCTTTACCTTCTGTCTTCCACCTCCACCACAGCAGTAGATTTATTTTGATTTACACAGATAAAGATAAGAATCAAACCAAGCTGTACCAAAGAAAATTATGTCTACATTCAAGCTGCCAAGTTCTACCAATGAACATGTCAACCTACTAAACAGTATATGACTCAACTGGCATGCATATGGTGGAAGTCACGCATGCAAACTAGCCAAGGCCAGCATATCAGTCATAATTCAATAGGATTTCCACCTAGTTACTGTATATGTATGGGGCAAAACAAAACAGCAGCCTTCAGAGGAAACAACTGTACTGCTTAGAAATCATTCAACTCCTATAGCAGGTGTATCAAACTTGTGTCATCATGGCATCTTCACATGATGTATTGGGACTCTCCCCCCCCTTTGCTAAACCAGGGGGTGGGGCCACCACCTAACGCATCAAGTTTGACATCCCTGTCCTATAGTATACTTTTCTAAAATGACTGTTGGATTCAGGAACAAAAATCCAGAATACTTGGAGGCAAGCCTGAGTCCTTCAATCTTTTCCAGTACAATGCAGTACTGGGTTATCTGATAAATAAGAAGAGAAAGATTTCCTTCACTACAGAATGACGACAACGAAACTCTGTATCTTGTACAAGCAACATTCCTATACTCCTTGGTGCTCTCTGAGCTTGGTTATTTTCTTGCAGATGTTTCATTACCCAAACTAGAAAACATCATCAGTGCTAGAGATTACTAGTGATTACCAGCACTGAGGATGTTACATAGTTTGGGTAAGAAAACAACCAAGTTCAGAGAGCACCAAGGACCTATCATTTCAAAACTCAGCTATAAATATTCTCCTTTACTCCTATACTGTTACAGTCAAATCTGAGCCTTGCCAAAGTTTTTTCTTTGACTAATGATCCATGTTGGTTTACAAATTTTAGGAGTTCCAGTTTCCATCTTATTTGAAGAGGCACCAGGTTGGGAAAGTCTGGATTAATCTTTTATTTAACAAACCTTACCTTTAGTTAATATTCTAGATGATATGGCAGCTTACAAAGAGCCCACTTTGTAGAATGATTAAGGCATCAGGCTAGAAACCAGGAAACTGAATTTTAGTCCAACCATAAACACAAAGCCCCCTGGGCAATCTTGACCCCAAGAAGGAAGCAACAGCAAACCACTTCCAAAAACTACAGGGACTTATCGGATTAATTTAAAGGGGAAAAAAAACAGTTCTTACATACAGCTTTGTATAACAAAGTATTCATTTTTATCTCTCTTGAATTTACTAGTAATCAAGTTCACTTCTATGTATTATGGGAGAGGGACAAAGATTTTTTTTTTCTATCTCACTTTTATTGCTATAATATATGATTTCATCTTTAAGGTTCACGTATTTTTTCTTAGTAACAATTAGGTTCAAGTTCACACACTTTATTTTGAAACCTAGTTTTGGACTTTACATTTTTAATTGCTCTTTCCTTATTTATGCAGGAAATAATGTTTATTTATTTGGTTTACTTATTATTAATATGTTGCTCCAACCTTGCCTTCCAGATGTGTTAGATTAAAAACCCCATAAGCCCAATTATCACATAGGCTAGAAGTGATGAGACTGTGGTTTAGCACATCTGGAAGACTTCCAGGTGGGGAAAGTGGGTTATTTTATTGTTTTATCCTTTTAGCCTATATGTATAATAAGTGACTTAGTTCAACCATAAACCCAAAATACTCCCCTGTGGTTCCCTGAAGGAAAGGCACGTTTCATATTCAAATCACAATAAAAAATTAAAGTGAAACTCTAAGCATGCTTACTTGGAATTTATTTCCATCAAAATCAATAGATTTACTTGCATTTAGAATGGGGCTATTACAATGAAATATGTCCTGTCCTCTGCTATAAATCTCATGGATGGAATATTGCTCATCCCCTATACAAAAGTATATGTTATGAAATTGATTAAGGAAAAGACAAAGCACTAAATGGTATCCAAAGTATACCTATCTATCATTTAACCAATGATAGAATATTGAATATTGAGGGACACGATCTGGTATTTGGTTGGCATGCTTACCTGTTATTCAACAAAAAATTGGATAAGAATTTTAAAAGTCATATTTTAAGAAATGCTTTATTGCGGGTTTGGAAGAAATACCAATATAAATTAAATGACAAGATACCCATGTGGGCAATTCCTAGATACGCAATTGAAAATATGAATACAGCACAAAAACAGGACAGAATTACTTACAGACAGCTTCTTACCTCGGAAAGGGGGGTATTACAATTAAAATCTTTAGAGGTATTAAAAGAGGAGAAGGTAGTTCAAACATGGTTTCAGTATGGGCAATTACAGGCTAGGTGGAAAATAGATCAAAAAATTGGTTTTATCCAAGTTGAGGATAATCTGTTTAAACAAATAAGAGATCAAAGCTTAATGCATATAAAGAGGATATATAATGTATTAATACAGATGGATTCGGAAACAGAATTAGTTAAAGATTGTATGATAAAATGGGCTCAAAATATTGAGGAACCAATAATGTTGGATACATGGGAAAGAATCTGGGTAAGAAATGTGAAATTTACACAAGCTCAAAATCTGAGAGAAAATTTTTACAAGATGTTCTATAGATGGCATTTAGATCCTAAAAAGTTGGCTTCTATGTATCCGAATGTACAGCCTAAATGTTGGAGGTGTGGTTCTCTCGATGCTACATATTATCATATATGGTGGACCTGCCAAAAGGTTAAGGCATTTTGGATAAAAATATGGTGGGTCATGCAAAATGTTTTAAAAAGAAGGATAAAGTTTATTCCTCAGTTATTTTTACTAGGTATATGTACTGACTTTACAGTGGTAGAGACCAATTTGATTCTGCACCTGATAACTGCAGCAAGACTGTTGGTGGCGCAATATTGGAAGAAGGAAGACTTGCCTACAATCCAAGAATGGACATTAGCCGAGATGGCTAAAATATCGGCATATCTCAAAGATCATTCAAACGAGAGATATAAACGAGACTGGAAAAAATGGATTGACTATATACAAAATAAATACGGGACTAAGAAATTCCAGTTAGCCTATGCTTAAGATCAGAAATGATTTAAACTGTTAAAAGTCAGTTCAGTAAGAAGAAGCTAAGGTCAATCTAGAATGTCATTAATTTCTTTATTTCTTTTTTCTCAATAGATTTTAGACTGTGTTAGTTAAAAATCCATACCGTGTACGGGTTCTGGGAAGTCGGGGGGGGGGAAGGAGGAGGGGGGTGGGGGGTGGAGGGAGGGAGGGGCACACACAACAAAAAAAAAATTGTACTTCAATGTCTTAATGATTGACAAATGATGACATATTTGTGTTTTTTTTTAAAGAAAAATAAAAAAGTAACAGCTAAGGAAAAAAAAAGAAAAGAAAATAGAAATAAATGGTATCCAAAGTGAAGCCATATGTTCCCTCTTGATTTCACTTTCCTTCAATAGCAAATATGAGAAGTTACCTGAAATACAGACAAATGTAGAATTGGTGGTTTCAGCTTATTATCGAGAAAATTGGATGATGTTAAAACACGCATGCACACACATACTCATATCAGTAATTTTTAGATGTGCTTGATGTTTAAATTCTAAACAAAAAACAGGTGCATTATTGTGCATATCCAAAAGCAGCAATTGCGATTTGGAAAATTACATCTTGTGATGAGCCTTTACAAAAAAAGAGCTCAACTACAGATCCTGTACTAAATTTTGATGGCAAATCTGATAAAAGTATGGAAAGCAGCAACTAGGACACATTCTTGATAATTTTCCCAGTGAAACAGAGGCATATTTCACTTTTAAATGTTTGGTCAATTAATTAATAATTTGAGAAATCACCTTTTTATGTTCAAGTGATTAAAATGTTGGCTTTTTGGTGGGGGGTACTCTACTTGCTTGTTCTGCATTGTAGTATATAAAAATGTGCTAAACCTCACTACATATACACAATTGCCCATTATCTATTGTATCATTTTATCTATTTGATAATTTCACTGACATCTTAATATCAAAAATAGTGAACTTGTAACCCTCCAAAAATTACCCAAACTACGGCACTAGTTTTTGCATGTCTCACAGTTGACTATGCTGGTTGGGCTGCTAGAAATTGTAATTTAGTAATATCAGATAGTGATAATTTATGCATGCTTATATGATAATATGTTTTACTTACGTTGACACGGGTTACTTTTTCAGTAGACATTCAGTGCCAACTAAATAAATACCTGAAATAGTTCTGCTAATTACCTGAATCATTAGCCTTGTCTATGCAGAAGGACAAATGTCAAGAGAGAACTACATAAAAATGTCAAGCAAGAACCACATAAAATAAAAACAAAACTGCTATACTATACCTGTTGCCTCATTTGCTCAGTTTTAATAATGAATTGCTTTTTCAAACTTCACCATTATTTTATATAGAGAGAATATTTCTGAAATGCTGCATAAAAACAAGATGGAAGTACACTGGAGTAGAACTTCAGGTGAAGTGAAATTAGGAGCGGGATATTAGCTAGATCTTTTCTCCATTTTCTGCTTGGTCAAAGAATATACACAGCTCTGGAGCAAATGTCAAGATTGCCTCTCTTCTATTTTATTGTAACTTTCCCTCATTTTTTGAGATTATTTATTTTGAATGACAAACTCTAGAATATTCTGCTCAAGTAGCTTGTTCCTATACAACAAGAGAATAGCTAGTTTAAAGTTACCAAGTGAGCTTTATGATCAAGTGGAGATTTGAACTTGAATCTGTCAAATCCAGTATATTAAACCTATATTATGCTGGCTGTTTGGCAGATTATTGTACAAATCTATGGAAATACATATTGCAAAACTGTTACATTTACAACAAGAACAGAAGCATTCCACAAATTCTGGTAAGGATACATTTCCTGTTTTGATCTATCTTATGGGATTGACAATTATGAATGCAGAAACAGATTCTGCTTGAACTTTATGTTAGTTGGAAAACTGCCTTGTTTTCCAGGAAGGCTTGTAAAATTGGAATTACATACATATGGAGGCATCCTAAGATCATCAAGGGAAAGCAAATCAGGGTTTTACTGATAAAAGGTTAAGAAAATTCCAAAGTTGGGAAGAAATATCCAAAACTGCTTCTGCAGACGCCTTCAGTGCTTGGACTACAAGCAGTTGACTGGGATGTTTGGAAGCAGGAAGTTCCTAAGCTATCTACATCTACTGGTTATTTTTCAAGATAGCTGTTAGTGGAAATTGTCATATTTTGAACCAAGATGTGCATATAAATTTTTCATCATGGATTTCGCAATTTGGATAAATGTTTTAATTTGAGAAAAGTTCACCTACAGGAAAGGGTTTTAAAAATAGGCCCTTGTATGCATTGCTATTCTAATTGGAATTTCCAATGGTTGCATGAAATATAAAAATATTATCAAGTTTTCCCATGCAAGTTCACTTCAAGTGTGAATGAAAGAAATATGTTTGGGAGGGATATGTATGTATATATAAAAAAGAGAACTGGTATGCTGAGCTTCCAACAGACACTAAGTATACTTTTATTATGAAGATATATAAACCCTGATTCAAGATTTCCACAAGTACAAATTTAGTAATAAAATAAAAGCACAAAGGTGCATATTATATTATTTGGAACAGATATTGGTTAGATCAATCATGTATGGGGAAAAAACATGATAATTTCTGATCCTTCTGTAATAGCTATATTCCTGCAGTTTACATTCAAATAGCATTATCACTCTGCTATTTTGATCAGCACTATTCACATCATCTCCAATTTAGTGCCTTTGAAACTTCAAGCACAATCAGTCCAGCAAGCATGGCTCATGTTCAAGGATGATGGGAGTTATAGTCCAAAGCAGCCAAATGCAGCACTTTCTGTAAAGGTGATCTGTACTGACTGGTAGTAATTTTCTGAAATTTAAACAGTTCTTTTCCATTTACGCCTGGGGATACCAGGAATGGATCTTGCAATTTTCTGCCTTGAAAGCATGAAATATTTCAAAGAGAAATATTGTGTACTAAACTAAAAGGTTCTATGAGACCTTCAAACCATACATGTTCACATGTGCCCAAACAATAAAGCCTTGCATCTGGCCTGCCTTCTTCCATGTGTTTGTGCTTGTTACATGATGCTGACAATACTTCTATAGGTTTTTCCACAGTAACATGCAACATTGAGGTGCAACATCATGATGGTCACCTGCTCATCAGCAAGAGGAAGAAGTTGCACCTTGCAAGTTGTAGTTCATTTTGATCAAGAATCAATGAAGTACTAAAAAGAAGCATCAGCCATTCTGCTTGCACAGCTTACCTCAATAGGGCTGGCCTTATGCTTCGATGCTTCAAAAGTCTTTCTATATTCCATGTGGGTGACCTTTAGGTGACCTTCCTCATTTCCCCTCCCCCTACATTTTTTCTGTATACTTGCTTTTTTTTCTTGGGGAAAGGGTTTCCCAACTGAACCAGCTGAGCTAGGACTGGATATATGATATTACTGATAAAGTAAGATGGGGCTGCAGGGTTTTGTATTTGATAGATATATTGCACATAACCCAAACAAAGGGCTGAAAGAGGGGGGTATTGCATTAATCCAGCTGTTAATGGGCATATGCTCCAATAATAGAACTATTCCACCCCACTTCCCTTATCACCAACACAAAACACTGTAGGATGATTCTGCTCTGAATTTTACACCTACATTTTGTCAGTTCATGTGAATAGCAATAGATTTGGAAGAAGAAAAAAACCTCCCCAAAACAACCAGAACAAAACAGACATTAAATTCACAAGAGGATTTCCCCTAGCAATTACTTCTCTACAGGAAAAAAAAAAGTATCCTTGTAAAATTGCCCAGAATATTCTAACACATGTCAGGACAGATTGTACAGAATATTTTTAAGGTTACTAATTAAGACTTCATTTGAATCAGAGATCATTAGATTCATCTTTGGGATAAGGCCTGGTTTGGTGCACTGTGTGTTTTTACAGAGAGAGAGCGGAAGCCACTATCATGCATTATTTTTGTGCATCCTTTAGTTGCTTTGAATAAATAAGAATAATCCTTTGCTTCAGTGCTTTCTAAACATTTCTTTTTCCCCTCAGGACCCCTTCGCACTATTAAAAATTATGGAGGATCCCACAAGAGCTTCTTCTGTATGGGTGATATCAATAGATATTTATTACATTAAAAATAAAATTCACTGTTGCTATTTTTCATAATTGTTTTATGGGATTTTAATATTGTGTTATTTTTCAACATGGGCTGGCAAATAATTTTCCTTTTATGGACCTCTGAGAGTTTTTTGTTGGGGCAGGGTTCCCAGAATCACATTTTAACAAACACTTCCTTAGATAGTCATAGACATCTACTATTAGGAGGGGACACTTTTTTTTTAAAAAAAAAATCTGTTTTGGGGTGGGGGGGTTGAGACTCATGCCATATTGGTTTGGAATTTCATTTGTTTAGAAAGTGGGGGGAAGAGTTTTGCAAATTGTACCTTATTTTCAGTAGCATGATCTTCAGGTGCTCTAGGGAATGACAAACAGGCTGAGGGATTGTGCCAAGTTAGAGGTATTAGACAAGGTGAGGATACTGCATTCTAGCATATCTCTACAAAAGAATCGGTCTCTTAATTGGATGAAGAAGCTGTTCTAAAATATTCGAGTTTATGAAATGGAGATCATGATCAAGAACACTTCTGAGAATAGCCATATTTCTACCTTCGTTTCTCCAGCTCTATGTGTTTTAGTCTGGGGTTAGATGGAGCTTATCTACATAGGGTGCAATTTCCTTGGATGTAAGGAGTAAAGCTACAAAAAGGGGCTTGCAAACAACTCTTCTGTAGCCCTCATAGTTCCCATGAAACCTTTCCTTCTTCAGACTTTGGGGAGCATCGTATCAAGAAATACAGATGACTTAAGCCTTACAAAAGTTTCAACCGTATGCTGAACTCCTTTAAAAAACATACTTATCTACCTGAAAATGGGCGACTTGAAGTTGTAGGTCTGGAACAGTTCTAAACATGCCACAGGAGCTACATAAATCCCACAAAACTAATCCTGCCAATGTAGACAAAGCCCTAGCTATTTTTCTTTAAATACACATATAAGCTGTCTTTTGTGTAATTGCATATATGGTTCCAGGTGGGAAGTGAGAAACAAACAGGTGCATTTTATCTTAAGCATCTACTTGTGCCTCTAACAAAACTATAGCAAGTAGTTATAGACAGATACTTAATTTCATAAAAGAAAACTGTTCTTTCTCCTGGCCTCACTCCCATTTTTTGTTTCTCCCTTACCCATTTCTTATTCCTTATCTTTCTTTCTTGAATATATAAATTGTTGCAATTCTTCTTTGCCTCAGTTTCCACAGATAACCTTCACCATCTTATTCAGGCCCAGTGCCTATTCCTTCCCTTCTTCTAATGACAAAAAGAAATGAGTTTAAACATGCTGAAAGCTCCTCAGTTCTTGCACCTCTACAAATACTCATTTGTCTTGAACAAATTCCTCCATAGCGGTGGTTTTAGTACAGTGATGGCGAACATTTTGGACTTGGTATGTCAAAATTTTGAAAAAATGCCTAAATTGGTTCTGCTGGTGTGTCATCCCACCAATAAAGAAGAATTTAGGCAAGGGGCACTCTGCAGCAGTGCTGAATCTGAGCCTGAAGTAGAGGGCAGAACTTCAATTTCAGCCTTAGTTCTACTGCAGCCACTTAAAAAGGCTGCTTCATGCCATACCTCAAGGTGTGTGAGCCTTGGAGAACAATGAAATTGACCAATGGTCCAGTGCTCCCCAGAAACCTGTGTGAGAAAAGGGCACTGCTTTCTATCATAATTGGTTTTGGAAGTGACTGAATGCTGGCGTGTCACCTCAAACGTTGTGGCATGTCACCTTTAACACACATGCCATAGGTTCACCATCACTGCTTAGTCAGTAATGTGGGTTGCATTTCCCCACTCCCACCCCTTTGGTCATCCTTTTCTTTGAAAGAAACAGATCCACTGTTGGAAATCAGGGAGACCAAGCAGGTCATCTGAAGCTGAGGTTCTTTTTTCATTTAAAATGATATAGTAACACATGCTACTATACTGTACAATAACCACCATTTTGGACCCCACTCTGAAAATAAGGAAGCTCAGCTGGCAAATTCATGATAAAGGTGAAATTAGAACCTTCACTATCACATTCATAGATCAGACTCACAACTGGTATGTTATACCAGTTCTTTACAATTACTTTTAAAGTCTACAAAATTAAAGGTGCATCAACATATTAGTAATATTTTAAAAAATGAAACATCACAGCTGCTCAAAAATTGGGGACTAGCAGAAACAGAATCATATTTCTCATAAGTCACACAGAGCAACAATCCCTAACCGAAGTTTTAATCTGCTCTGTTCCCTGGAGTTTTACAAGAGAAGTGATTTTATGGAAAATAACAATGAAGATCCCACTGGCTGCCATTATTAAACTTCCACAATACCCAGAGTACCATTATACCTGAAATATTTTTGAAAATTAAAATGGCAGCTCCCCCAGCTTCCAGATACCCACATCAGAGTGCCAGGTTTTTTTTTTTTAAAAAAAACATCATCAATGATTATAAGAACAACAGACTAATGTAAGGCCTTGTTGGGTAATTAGTAATTTAGAATGTTGCTGGAAACCAGTTATTCTCTTAGCTTCTTATGCGAACCAGGCGATTGTCACTTAAAGCCATGATGTAGTTTACTACTTGCTAATTGAAGAAGAATTGATGCCTTTGAACTATGGTGCTGGCGTAAATTACTGCATATACCATGGACAGCCAGAGTAACTGACAGAGAGGTGTTAAATCATATAAAATCAGACACATCACTGGAAGCTAAAATCATAAGGCTATGTCTGATTTACTCTGGTTAAGTTATGCGTGCAAATTCATTGGAGAAGGCAATGATGCTAGGACATGGTAGCAGACAAAGAAGAACTGGCAAGCAAAGAACAAACTGGTTGTTGATACAAAATTGAATATACAACAATTGAAAGAAGCCGTGCTTGACTGGGCAGCATGGAGAGCACTTGCCTATAAAGTCACCAAGAGTCATGCATTACTAAATAGTTAAAAACAACTGTTTACTGCTTGAGCACAGCGATTTATGCGAGTACAACATTTATGTGTTATGTTTACCCGAGTTCGGGGTTAAGCCAAACTCTAAACTTGAGATGAAATATTAATCATAGAACTCTGCAATCTCTTTTAATAGAGACCCTAGAATGTGAATTATGATTCAGCTTTGCGGTTTTACTTGTGCATCAAAACTACAATGAAATGATGGATTGTAGTTACTGCATCAAAGGAAGGACAGCGTTAATAATAAAGGCAGAAAACTCACGAGATTTTAATGTTAGGATTTGGAGGACGGATGACAATAAAAAAAGGAGAATGAAATAATCTGTTTTTTTAAAATAGGAAAACATTAATAGCTTCTTCTGATAATTGTTCTATAATTAAGCATCCAGGAGATTCTTACCATTCTAAGAAAAAATAATGTATATCCTACATCAGTGGTCCCCAACCTTTTTATCGCCGCGGACCAGTCAGCCTTTGATAATTTTACCGTGGCCCGCTGAGCGCGCGCAGGGGTGGGGGGGCGTTGTTCGCGACGACACATTGATTGTTTATATATCACGTGCGTACCAGCGCGGGGCTCTCTTCCCTGGAGCCTTTGCGCACGGCCCAGGAGCTTTTGCGCACGGCCCAGGAGCCTTTGCGCTGCAGCGATCATGTCCCCCGGCCACTGCAGCGATCATGGCCCCCGGCCGCTGCAGCGATCATGGCCCCCGGCCGCTGTGCGGCCCAGTGCCAGGTACTCCACGGCCCGGCACCGGTCCGCGGACCGGGGGTTGGGGACCACTGTCCTACATGATCATACACCAATAAATTAAATAAAAATTTTACTGTTCAAAGTCAACTGATCCTTTCAGTAACTTTCCCACAATCCTGTACTACAAAACCAGCAACCAACATGAGAGAAGTTTACCATAAAACCTACACACACCATTTTGAGATGGGGACACTGACTTTCTCCATAGTGAGGGGGGAGGAGTATCCAGAATGGGTTGACCTTGTCCTCTCATGATTGGAAGAGTCAGATAAGCTCTTTGGGCAATGCCCCCTGGCCAGCAGATATTCCCCATATTTGACTCATCCACTCACTGGAAAGGTTGCATCACTCTGGACCTCCAGTAATTTACAAAGGATTAAGGAATATAAACTTGGACCCGGCGAATCCTGCCTCCCTACATCGCGCACAGCCTCCTCCTGCAAGGACTGGACTGCCACAAGCCCCCTGGGGTGGCACGTTGCCCTGGCCACTGAGCGAGTCGGAGTCACTCAGTGAGGACCTTTGCTGGGCAAGTAGGAGGACAGGGCACATGCTTCCTAGAGGCAAGCCCTTGCCACAGAGGCTTCTCAGGAGCAGGAGCGCTCCTCCGCTCCCTTCAGGGGTTGAGCCATGAACCGCGGGTTGTTAAAACGCCCTGGAAAGCCTGCGCTGGCAGCTATCACCAGTGAACAAGGTGAGAGCCGGAGAGGCTCAGAAAGAGCTGCGGGAGGCAGGGGGAGGCGAGAGAGACAGCCTCCAGCGGCAGCGGCAGCCACATGGCAGACTGCAAAGGCACAAGCCATCTCCATATGCTCCAGCAAAGAGGAGCTTTTTGAATTTGGAGCCAGGGGGCATCTTGAAACCACGTGGTCCAAGATGGCGGCCCCCAGCAGCTCAGAGGAGGCTGGCAGGAGCCTAGCTCTCAGCCCTCCAGCAACAACCACCACCGGAGGCTCTGAGGAGCCCTTAAAAAGGTGAGAAACCATCGCAGAGCCATTAGTCAAGGGGGGGGGAGGCAGCAAAGGGCCAAAAGGAGGCTTATCAAGGAGGTTAAAGAGGCAGGCGGTGGATCAATCCCCCCCCTCCAAGCCTACTTCCAAGATGAATCACAGAGGCAGCTGCCACAAGGCTTGCAGCAGGAAGAAACCCCCCCCCAACCTGAGAACTATTCCCCCCAAGGGAGGATCCCCTTCGGCTTGTCCTCCGGTGTTACAGCAACCTTGCCTCACGATGTATGCAAGCCCGTTTCTGTCCCTTTTCTGACTGCCAAGTAACAGGAGAAGCCTTCCCCCTTAAGAACACTCTCCTTTAAGTAGGAGAAAGAGGGGGGGGCGAGAAGGCTCTCAGGAGACCACAGTTAACGGCCAACAGCTCTTAGTAGCACAAGCTGTGTTTTTTGTTGCTAATTCTTGAAGGCGGGGCTATGGTATTTGCCCCGCAGAGCCATTTGGGAAGAAGGGGGAGGAGAGGCCCCACGTGGCCCAAGATGGCAGCCCCCTGCAGCCTGGAAAAACACAAGCAGAGCGGGGGGGCAGCTAAAGGATGCAGCTCTCAATGGAGGGACAGAAGTGGCTCCAATCAGGTTAGAGATTACCCCTGAAGGCCTTCCAAGGGTGGGGGCGACTAGGCAAAGAGCAAAATACAATGCAATACAATACTATGCAATACAATAGCAGAGTGGGAAGGGACCTTGCAGGTCTTCTAGCCCAACCCTCTGCCTAGGCAGGAAATCCTATACCATTTCAGACAAATGGCTATCCAACATCTTCTTAAAAACTTCCACTGTTGGGGCATTCACAACTTCTGGAGGCAAGCTCTTTCACTGATTAATTGTTCTAACTGTCAGGAAATTTCTCCTCAGTTCTAAGTTGCTTCTCTCCTAGATTAGTTTCCACCCATTGCTTCTTGTTCTGCACTCAAGTGCCTTGGAGGATAGTAGGGCTACCTCTTCTCTGTGGCAATCCCAGAGATATTGGAACACTGCTATCACATCTCCCCTAATCCTTCCTTTCATAAACTAGACCTACCCAGTTCCTGCAACCATTCTTCATAGGCTTTAGCCTCCAGTCCCCTGATCCCCTCTGTTGCTCTTCTTGGCACTCTCCCTAGAGTTTCCACATCCTTTCTACATCATGGTGACCAAACTGAATGCAGAATTCCAAGTGTGGCCTTACCAAGGCCTTATAAAGTGGGATTAACACTTCATGGGAGCTTGATTCTATTCCTCTGTTTATGCAGCCAAAAGCTGTGTTGGTCTTTCTGGCAGCTGTTGCACACTGCTGGCTCATATTTAAAGGGTTGTCCACTAGGACTCCAAGATCCCTTTCACAGTTACTACTGTGGAGCAAGGTATTCTGTACCTGTGCATTTCGTTTTCGTTGCCTAAAGGTAGAACCTTACTTCATTGAATCTCATTTTCTTAGTGGTATCAAGATCCTTCTGTATCTTTAGCCTGTATTCTGGAGTGTTGGCTATTCTTGCCAGCTTGGGGTCATCTGCAAATCTGATGAGTCCCCCCACCGATCAGCATTTAACAAGCAGAGAGCTAACAGTCATTCTGGCTCCTTCTTATGACCGCTTGAGATAACAGCAGTACTTAAAAGAAACAGTACTACTATCAATATAAATAATAATAAATAATATATATATATAAATCTTAATACTATCATGGCATATATATTGCTAACCCAACTGTTAGCTTACACACCTAACACCCTCATCCAAATCACTGATGAAGGTGTTGAAGAGTACTGGACCCAACACAGAGCCTTGGGGTACTCCACTGCATTCTTCCCTCCATGAAGAGGCAGTTCCAACAAGGAGTACAGTGTATCTAAGAAGGCAATATGACTAGTCTGGCATGATCTGTTTTTGACAAACCCATATTGGCTTTGGGCTCTTGATCTGTTTTTCTCCCTTTCTGAAGAGGGAAACCACATCAGCAATCCTATAGTAGTTCTCCAGTACTCCAGGATCTCTGAAAGATATAGTTCAGTTGTTGTGAGATCTCGTCTGCCAGTTCCTTCAGATCCCTGGGGTGTAATCCATCCGGTCCTGGGAATTGGACTTTGGCTAGGGTAGACAGGTGCTCACTTACCATTTCTTCCCTATCTCATCTTGGGTTCCTAATCTGATTTTTGGGGTGCTGTTCTTGATAGGTTGGACTGTTTTATCCCTTTGGGAAAGGACAGGTGCCAAACATGAGTTAAATAGTTCTGCCTTACCCCTGCTGCTTGTCACCTTCTGGCCACTTTCTCCCAGCAAGGGACCAATTGTTTCCTTAATCTTTCTTGTTTTTAACATGTGGGAAGATGCCCCCTTTTGTATTTTATTATATTGTTGTTGTTGTTGTTGTTGTTGTTATACAATTGTATCACAGCGGCCAGTTGTTTCGCCGGATTTGGCATTGGTTACTAGTCGGGCCCCACCCAGGGGCCTAGGACGTCGTAACGTATTTTCGTAATATGCGTGCAGATCCAAGCAGTGCGGCTTTTTGCATTTGACTGATGGTGATTTTATCAATTTTTAATTGTTTTAAATGTAATTCCAGTGCTTTTGGTATAGCACCCAGTGTGCCAATTACCACTGGAATTATCACTGCTGGTTTGTGCCATAGTCGTTGAATTTCGATTTTTAAGTCCTGGTATCTTGCGATTTTTTCATGTTCCTTCTCGGCGACCCTGCTATCACCTGGTATTGCGATGTCTATGATTGTGACCTTATTTTTCTCAACCAGTGTGATGTCTGGTGTATTATGCGCCAGTATTTTGTCCGTTTGTATACGGAAATCCCACAAGATCTTGACCATCTGATTTTTGGTGACTTTTTCAGGCTGATGTTCCCACCAGTTTGTTGCTGTTTTAATATTATAATTTTTGCACAAATTCCAATGGATTATTTGCGCTACTGAATTGTGCCACAATTTATAATCAGTCTGCGCGATTTTTTTACAGCAGCTGAGTATGTGATCAACAGTTTCATCAGCTTCTTTGCAAAGTCTGCATTTGGCATCATCAGAGGATTTTTCGATTTTGGCCTTAATGGCATTTGTGCGGATAGCTTGTTCTTGCGCAGCCAGGATTAGTGACTCTGTTTCTTTCTTTAATGTACCTGTTGTTAACCATAACCAAGTTTGTTCACTGTCCACTTTATCTTTTATTTTTTCCAGAAATTGGCCATGCAGTGCTTTGTTCTGCCAACTCTCCATTCTTGATTTTATCACTTCTTTTCTGTATTCTTGTTTCGTCTGTTGGGCCTTCAGTAGATTTTTGTTCTTTACTTCGATTAATAGATGTTCTTGACTTTCTTTTAAATAATCAGCCAGTGCATGTTTTTCTTTTAAATAATAAATTGTTGTTGTTGTTGTTGTTGTTATTATTGTTGTTGTTGTACAATTGTATCACAGCGGCCAGTTGTTTCGCCGGATTTGGCATTGGTTACTAGTCGGGCCCCACCCAGGGGCCTAGGACGTCGTAACGTATTTTCGTAATATGCGTGCAGATCCAAGCAGTGCGGCTTTTTGCATTTGACTGATGGTGATTTTGTCAATTTTTAACTGTTTTAAATGTAATTCCAGTGCTTTTGGAATAGCACCCAGTGTGCCAATTACCACTGGAATTACCACTGCTGGTTTGTGCCATAGTCGTTGAATTTCAATTTTTAAGTCCTGGTATCTTGCGATTTTTTCATGTTCCTTCTCGGCGACCCTGCTATCACCTGGTATTGCGATGTCTATGATTGTGACCTTATTTTTCTCAACCAGTGTGATGTCTGGTGTATTATGCGCCAGTATTTTGTCGGTTTGTATACGGAAATCCCACAAGATCTTGACCATCTGATTTTCGGTGACTTTTTCAGGCTGATGTTCCCACCAGTTTGTTGCTGTTTTAATATTATAATTTTTGCACAAATTCCAATGGATCATTTGTGCTACTGAATTGTGCCGCAATTTATAATCAGTCTGCGCGATTTTTTTACAGCAGCTGAGTATGTGATCAACAGTTTCATCAGCTTCTTTGCAAAGTCTGCATTTGGCATCATCAGAGGATTTTTCGATTTTGGCCTTAATGGCATTTGTGCGGATAGCTTGTTCTTGCGCAGCCAGGATTAGTGACTCTGTTTCTTTCTTTAATGTACCTGTTTTTAACCATAACCAAGTTTGTTCACTGTCCACTTTATCTTTTATTTTTTCCAGAAATTGACCATGCAGTGCTTTGTTCTGCCAACTCTCCATTCTTGATTTTATCACATCTTTTCTGTATTCTTGTTTTGTCTGTTGGGCCTTCAGTAGATTTTTGTTCTTTACTTCGATTAATAGATGTTCTTGAGTGTCTTTTAAATAATCAGCCAGTGCATGTTTTTCTTCTTCAACTGTTTGCTTCACTTGTAATAATCCTCTGCCACCTGATTTTCGGGGCAGATATAGTCTATCAGTATCACCACGTGGATGTAAACTGTAGTGCATTGTCATTAGTTTCCTGGTTTTTCGGTCCAAAAGGTCCAAATCAGCTTGTGTCCAGTTAACTATGCCAGCTGTGTATCTTATAACTGGTATTGCCCAGGTATTTATGGCCTTGATTGTATTTCCACCATTCAATTTAGATTTCAAAATTTTCCTAACTCTGTTGGTGTACTCTCGCCTGACAATAGTTTTTACTTCTCCATGCTTGATGTTATCCAACTGCAGAATGCCTAAGTATTTGTAGGCTTCATTTTCTTTGCATTTAATTAGTTGGCCATTGGGCATTTCAATTCCCTCAGATGCAGTGATTTTGCCCCTTTTTATGGATACAGTAGCGCATTTTTCCATGCCAAACTGCATTGAAATATCGGTGCTGAATACTCGGACTGTATTTGTCAATGATTGGATTTCTATTTCTGACTTTCCATAGAGTTTCAAATCATCCATATATAGTAAATGCGAAATTTTTTCAGCTTTTTTGGCTGTTTGGTAGCCTAATTTCATTTTTTTAAAGATTACTGATAGTGGGATCATTGCGATGATGAAGAGAAGAGGTGAAAGTGAATCACCCTGGAAAATTCCTCGCTTGATATTAACCATTCCGTAGCTCTCATTCCCTACTGCCAACTCAGTTCTCCATTGTTTCATTGCCTTTTCAGTAAAGGATGTAATATTTTTGCTAATGCCAGTTGTTTCTAAGCATTTTATGATCCAACTATGTGGCAGTGAGTCAAATGCCTTTTTGTAATCAATCCAGACCATATTCAAGTTCGTTTTTCTGTTCTTACAATTTTCTAATATCATTTTATCAATTAGAAGCTGATCTTTTGTGCCCCTGCTCCTTCTTTTGTTGCCTTTTTGCTCTACTGGCAAGATGTTGTTTGTTTCCAAATAATCCATCATATTATCTGCAATAATGCCTGTGAGTAATTTGAAGGTTGTTGGTAAGCATGTTATTGGTCTATAGTTTTCAGGTGTTGTTCCTTTAGTTGGATCTTTCTGAATCAAGTATGTTTTTCCAGTTGTCAACCATTCATCAATTTGGCCCTTTTGTAAAATTTCATTCAGTTGCCTGGCCAATATTGCATGTAAACTGGTCAGATATTTGAGCCAGAAACCATGTAATTGGTCCTTTCCAGGTGATGTCCAATTCTTTACCTTTTTAACTCGATTTTTGATCATCTCAGTTGTTATTTCTAATACTTGCATTTGTTTGTTGCCAATGCTTTTCTCAAAGTCATGTATCCACTTTGCTTCCTTGTTGTAGTCCTTTGCATTTTCCCACAATTCTTTCCAGAATTCAACTGTGGCCTGCTTTTCTGGTTTTTCACTTTTGGTGTCACCATTCACATTAAGACTTTGATAAAAACGCCGTTGGTCTGATCGAAATTGCTGATTTTGTTTATATTGGATGATTCGTGCCTCATATCTTTCAATTTTTCTAGCTGTTGCTGTTATCTGCTGTTTTACAATCTCTACAGCTTCATTGATGTTTCTTGTATCCAATCTATATCTTCTGATTAGCCGATCTATGATTTTGTTGTTTTTAAGCCGTTGCTCATGCATGTTCTTTAAGTTACTAGCATCTGCCCTTAATTTTTTGATTTTTTGTTCTAGACGGATTTTCCACTTTGGCTTTGATGCTTTTTCTGTTGTGTGACTAGGTACTTTAATTTTAATGCCTAGTTCGTTAGTGACTATTACAGCTGCGCTGTACATTAACTGGTTTGTTTCCAAGATGGATCCCGGTTCAATTGTTGAAAACACTGCATTAACCATTTTCATGATAGGGGCCAAAATTTTCTTAGGCACAGTTTTTAGTGATGGTAAACGTTGCCTTTCCTCATTAAGCAGAAAATGCTCCATGATCTTATCCTTCAATTCTTTTTGTTTTTGAGTTAGTTCATCAGTTGGTTCAGTGATAACTGGTTCTAGTGGTGGTGATGTTATTTCCTCCCTGAGAGCTTCTTCTGGGAGTTCTACTATAGTGTCTTTAGTTGTGTCTTGAATATCAGTTATTTCCGCTTGTGATATTGTTTTTTGGGTTTTGCAATTTGCCTGAATTTCCTCATGTTCAACTTCACTAAACACTTTATTCCGTATAATAAATCGCCTTTGATCTGCTAGTCGTTGTTCACTAACATTTGAATCTGGATATTGTTGTTTCCATAATTCATACATTCGCTTTAAATATCCTCTTTTTTCTGGCTCTGAGTTGTAGTAACAGGCCATTATGGCACGGTTTTCATCTGCACTATATTTTTGTCGTTTTGTTGGCTGGTCCACTTGTAGCCCACTTGTCGACGGATGTCCAGGGACCCCAACGTCCGCCGCGGCCCTTGTTAACCCGCGCGACGACCGATGCGGTATGGAATTCTTATTCGTTTTTTTCACCATATTGTATGGGTTGGCGGGGGTTTTTTTACGGGACCAGATGCCAACCTGTTCCCAACCTTCCTCCTTTCTCATCCGGGCTTGGGACCGGCAATGGCGGAGTTGTTGTTGTTGTTATTATTATTATTATTATTATTATTATTATTGTACAATTGTATCACAGCGGCCAGTTGTTTCGCCGGATTTGGCATTGGTTACTAGTCGGGCCCCACCCAGGGGCCTAGGACGTCGTAACGTATTTTCGTAATATGCGTGCAGATCCAAGCAGTGCGGCTTTTTGCATTTGACTGATGGTGATTTTGTCGTCATCATTATTATTATTATTATTATTATTATTATTATTATTATACCTTTGCGGCAGGCCTTTCTTTATTGTGAGCCTTAGCTTCCCTCACTTCATCTTTACACGCACTCTAGTGGCTGACCATTGAACTCCGTCTGTGTTTACATTCAGAATATCTCTATGCTAATCCTAGCCATAGAATCATAGCACTCTTATAGCCGGGGGGAAAAGGGTCAGACAGGCCAGTCCCCATGCCAGAACCCACCACAAACTCAGAATGGGATGTCCGACTATGAAAAATTGCAGAAGCACCTCAGATAGCCTATGATCTTAGACAGCATTCGCTGAGGGCAGAACATATAGCTGACTGGCTCAACCAGACCGGGGTGGACAATTTGGAGCGGAAGCTGCAGCCAGCAATCTTCAAGGAGTTGGTGGAGTGCATCGGATGGCCAGAGGTCGACTTATTCGCCCCTCAACGTTCAGCTCCCAAAGTTCTTCTCCAGGTACCAGACACGGGGGGCAGAAGGGGTGGACGCTCTGCGAAGCCCCTGGCCCAGGGGGTTGTCGGTATGCCTTTCTGGCCTAACCCCTGATCCCCAGGATCATATGGAAAATCCTTCGGGAGGGGGCGGAAGAGGTTCTGTTGGCGCCTCACTGGCCCCGGAGGCCGTGGTTTGCAGATCTCCAGTCACTTTCTGGGGAGAGGCCCTGGAGAATCTCCCAGGAGGGGATATCCCTTAACCAGGGGTCGCTGGAGCAGCCAGACCCTCAATGGCTCCAGCTGACCGCTTAGCTCTTGAGCGGAGCATCCTGGGGAAAGACTTCTTCCCCCCCCCCCCCGGGTGATGCAGACTATCCAGACTGCCCGCACACCCTCCACAGAGCGTATCTATGGCTCCATTTGGCGGGCCTTTGCCTCATGGTGTAACTCCCTGGGGTACAATCCTATCCAGGCCTCAGATTCTGGACTTCCTCCAGGCAGGCCGGGACAAAGGTTTAGCTCCTAACACGATTAGGAGACAGGTTTCAGCCATCTCGTCAGTTCTGGCATGAGGGGGGACATGGGGCCTCAGGGGTCTCCCTCCCTAGGGACGTGCAGGCTTTGGTATGTCCCATTCTGGATACTCCTCCCCTCTCACTATGGAGAAAGGGCGTTGGTACTTACCTGATACGCCTCTTCTCATAGTGGGCGGAGGAGTATCCAGTCCCTTCCTGACTATGTTTGTACGACTAAGTGTTATGTTCATTGTTTTATGAAGTTATATAAATATTGATGTCGAAGACGATAAAGCTAAGAACTGAATTAAGAGTCTGGAGTGAATGGTGAACGAGTCGGATAGAGCTCTTCATCAAATATGGGGAATATCTGCTGGCCAGGGGGCGTTGTCCAAAGAGCTTATCTGACTCATCCAATCATGAGAGGACAAGGTCAACCCATTCTGGTTACTCCTCCCCCCACTATGAGAAGAGGCGTATCAGGTAAGTACCAACGCCCTTTTTCTCAGCACTACGAAGGAGGTTAAGTTAAACCAGTTCTGAAAAATGCTGCCCAGAAAACTCTAGGGGGTAGTTGCCAGAAGTCAAAACTGATTTGAAAGCACATTTTTTTACAGATCTCCAAAATAGTTGAAATAAATTATGATATTTTTGACCAAATAAAACTAGATTGGCTACACTTTCTACTTTGTTTTAATTTAGGCCAGCATGAGTATGAATGCATGTGCTCTTCCTATTTCACATACCCAAAAACCATTACAAAAATGCTCCTGAATTTGGGGAAAGTTTATCCTTGATATATAAGCACTAGTAAATAAAGAAAAGCATCTTACATATACTTAGCCTTCTCTTTCCAAATGGTACCTATAGCAAACATAAAAGGGGGGATGGAATAGCTGTGTTTTTATATTGAGAGCCGTGATTTGTATTTTAAATTTATGTGGAGATATTTTCAAATTATATTACAGCCAGAATATACTTGAACTACTTAGACATTTCTCTGCTAACATGGTTCACATCACTGATGGCGTTCTACTGGTCTAACCATGGAAAACCATTTGAGTTTAGATACAACTGTAGGGAATTCCAAATATGAAGGGGCTAAGCTAATTCAGTATTGCTTAGTTGCATGCTGAGGGGTGAATGATTGCTAGTGGTCTCAAAACAGCCACATTAGTATAGTATTTCTATAGTATTTCTATGGCTTAATAAGGTAGAAGATCAGAATTATAGGCACACACATTTCACTTTTTCTATATAGGAATATTGGAAATACCTTGTTCCTATTCAGATAAACAAAAAATTTTAGTATGGCAAAAAAAATGTAGCTTACTTGTTTTGAAATAATGAAAAAATAATCAATATACGGCTTTTTTCTTTGGTATGAGCCAGACTGGTAAATATATTTTCAACCACATTTTAATGTCTTGTTTTTTTCTAGTGCTGATAACTAATTTCTCAGTTTTGATAAAAGGGAACCTAGAAATGAATTTTGCATTGCATTCAGGGATTATGTTTATGTATTGTTTTATTGTCTGGTCATACAAACTAAGGCAATTATTGAGTATTCTGCAGAATGGTTCAAAAGCCCAAAAGCCAAAATATTGCTGATTACAGTAATCTATCTAATAAAATCCTTGGTGGGTCTTGGACAGAAGCATGTCCACATACATATTAAGAAAAGCTACCACTTACCACACCACAATTAGCTGCTATTTTTTTTAAAAGCAAACAACCAAAAAAGACAGGTTTGTTGGAAATTTCTCTAGGTGACAATCAAAAAGCTCATTTCCAAGATATTCATAATGGTAATTCATTTACCATTGGTCAAGTGATGATCTAGGGTAGCTACTGTTATCAGTGTCAAGCTTTTACTTTTTATATTCCAACAATGGCTATTATTGCTATGATTATATAATACTTTGCCTTGCCATATTTTTTTCTATTCTTCTTTTGCTCTTTCTTGTAGACCAGTTTGGTCTTTCCAGTACTCAGTATGCCTTTATGGTATATTAGTCTCAACGTATCTTCTACACTGTCTTTTACATATTCTTCTAATGCCCCCTTTTTCCTTCTTCAACTGTCTGGTGTACTTGCAACAATCCTCACCCACCTATTTTCTTTAGTAAGTAGAGCCTGTCAGCATCGCTGTGTGGAAGAAGGGCATGATTCATTGTCACTATTTTTCTGGTCTTTCTATCCAGGGATTTTAATTCTGCCTGAGTCCAGTCCATTATTTTAGCTGTTATCTAATGACTGGAACTGCTTAGGTGTTAATTGTCTTGATGGTATTTCCTCCACTGAGTTTGGCCTTTAAGATTTTCTTTACTTTCATGATGTATTTATTTCTAACTTTTTTGACTTCAGTGGGCTTAATTTGTTAGTCTTCATGATGCCTAGGCATTTGTAGTGATTGTCTTCATCCAGACTCATCATCTTATTTTGGAAAAGCTTCATAATTCTTTTAGTTTTTCACTATTTATCCCCTACTGATGCAACGGTGAAAAAATTTGTCTAGCCCACATTCCATTGCCATATCCTAGCTATACAGACCAAGAGTGCTGAGTAGCAATTCTATTTCAGATGGTCAGATTCTTTTCATACAGCTTCATTTTGTCCCTGTGAAGGAGATGAGATAGCATGGCAGATGTTTTTGATGTTTTACAGCCATGGCATGATTTGTTCAGTATTGTTGACAGAGCAATCAGTGCAATGACAAACAATAGTGATGATAATGCGTCTCCTTGAAAGATTTCTTTTGATATTAGCCTCTCCCAAACTATCACCATTGATAAGCAACCATGTCTTCCATTGTGCTATTGATCATTGCACAAAACTACAGATGTTCCTACTAACTCTTGTTTTTCTAGGTACTTAATTACCCAATCATGTAGCAGGGAGTCAAATGCCTTCTTGTAATCAATCCAAACCACATTCAAGATGGTCTTCCTCCTCTTGCAGTTTTCCAAAATCATCTTGTCAATTAGATGTTGATCTTTTGTTCCTGTGCTATTTGGACAAATTCCCTTCTGCTCAGGTGGAAAGAGCTTGTTTTCAACTAAATGCTGCTAGACTGCATCAGCTACCACACCAGTTAGCAAACTGAAAGTTATTATTGCCGGAATGATGATTAATAACAGAATTAAAGTACTGGTTAAACCAGGCAGAACATTAGCTCACATGGGAGAGTCACATAAGAGAATCATACCAAAGCACAATTCACATCGTAACTGGGTTGATTCATCATTGCTTGGACTTGAAAAATAAAGGCTGAAAAGAAAGACAAGAATGGAATTTTCCCCAAATAAAATGAAAGTTTTTTGGCGTAAAAAGAATTAAAAGCACTTGTATATAAAAGAGAGCTGGCAGTAAAGAATTAGGCATTCTTAGATCACTTCTCTTCCCTTATTCAGAATTCTCAGCTGAATATACCAATGAAGATATGTAGTGGAATTATATTGATTTAATTTGTTATCGTGATATTAACCAGTGAATGTTAATTGAATATAATCTCATAGTTCTCTTTATCTGTAAACCAACATTAGGCAGGACAGCTCTTCAAATAAATGAAACCTTATAATACATAAATTTTAAACAAATCTGTCCTATCCAGAACTGTGAGCCTTAGATGCTGAGATCTTTTTTCTGAGCTGTAGAACCTTTGCAGAAATAGCTACAATCAGAACTGATCAAATGAAAACACACACACACACACACACAACCACCCCAAAAACCAGAGGGGAGGGGAATTGCAGAGGAAAAGGAGCAGAAAGATTAATTCTATAAGCATCTGCTGTTTCAAACATTCAAACTTTTCTTTGCCTCTGAACCAGCTAGAACTCTTAGTATCAGTAACAACATTCCCTCTTCACCTTCTGCTATCTTGAGATCTGAAGAAAATGCATGAAATAACAAAGCAGTAATAAAATATTTCTTCCTTGTTCAGAAATAAGCAACTTACATCCTTCCAACCTCAATATATTGGATTACAAGTCAAGCTGCCATAGCCACTAAGTAGGGATGCTTGGAGTTTTAGAAGCTGCATGAAGAGAATATTATGAAGGAGATGTCCTTCACCTCCGTAATGGCTAGGAAGGAAATCTGCCATTCCTGTCAGCAGATCTGGGCTAAGGAGGATGCTAAATCTCTTCTAAACCACTAGGATATGAACCAAAATCCTTATTTTTTTCACCCTCTCCCCCCAAAAAAAACCTCTCTTGAGAGAAGCTTGATTTCAAAGCCAGATGAGAACGCAACAAAATGATAGCACTGAATTCCCCTCTTAAATGCTAAGAAACAGTTTTCACATTTCTCTGACTAGGATGAGAGCTGCTTCGCCATGTGCTAAAGAAACTGATCCTAAAATATAAAGCAAAATATAGCAAGCACATCTTCTTGCTTAGGCTTATTTCTATTGTCGTAATGATAGAGTCTTCAATAAACCATAGAGCATAGACCGTAATCTAACCTGGCAGTGAATTTTGAGATTAGTAGGCCAAATGAAAGTGGAAAGCACGACGTTAAGATGTCTTTAATACTTTATAAAAATGATGTGTGGAGAGAGTAGGCAGAAAAAATCCCCCTTCCTTCCATAATCCTTAAGCTTCAGTTCCCAATAACAGTGATTAGCAGATGATTTCAGTTAGACAATCCATTGCTGTGGGATGCAATAACAGCCACTAGGTCAAATATTTTTGAAAAGTAATTAGATTCATCAGACTGCCAATGGCAATTAGATGCAGTGGCTATGTGCAATTCCTGAATTAATGGGGAAAAGCAAGTGGAGAGTTAGATTGCTTTCACACTAACTTTGAAGGCTTCCTGGATGCACATTTTTAGTCACTATGGAAAGGAAAATGGTTTTTGGATCTAAGCAGAACAGTTATCAGAAGTACCGTATTTTTCAGAGTATAAGACGCACCAGAGTATAAGACGCACCAAGGTTTTGAAGAGGCTTTTTTTTTAAAGTAGGTAGGTAGATAAAGGGATAGAGAGAGAAAAAGAGAGAGAAATAGAAAGAGATAGAGAGATAAATACAGTAGGTAAGTAGGGAGAGTGAGTGTGTGTGTAGGTAGGTAGAGGTAGAGAGAGAAATAGAGAGAGAGAGAAATACAGTAGATAGATAGGGAGAGAGAGAGTGTGAGTAGTGAGGGAGAGGGAGGGAGGGAGAGAGAGAGAGAAATATAGTAGGTAGATAGGGAGAGAGAGTAGGTAGATAAGTATATGTTTCCAGGTGTATTTATCCATGTGCTGGAGAAGGAAATTGCTGACAATTTGCAGCACCTAAGACTTCGTTTTTGCTGGCACAGCACTTGATCAATGTAATTCTCATCAATCAGTTAAAGAGCTTTCCAAAAGGAAAAAAAAAGTTTTTACACTCTGCAAACCTCCCCAAAACAGCTCATTTTTCATGAAAACGGGCCTGGGTTTCCCCCACCCCCAAAAAGAGAGGAATGAATAGCATGGGGGGGGGCTTGCAGAGTTCTCCTGGGGGCTGGAGGGGGGACAAAATTGAGCAAAAAATGGCCCAGGAGCTCTCTGAAAGCCTCCATAAGGCTATGCATGGTCATTATGGTGAAGGGGTAGGCTTCGGGAGGCAAAAAAATGCTATATTCAGGGTATAAGACGCACCTAGATTTTCAGCCTCTTTTTTCAGGAAAAAAGGTTCATCTTATACTCCAAAAAATACGGTATCCTTTCCTTTTTCTCATGACTTGCTCACTAAACCAGCAAATCATGCTATGGCAATTCAAATATCAGGTTAAAACCATTCAGATTATCGTCTGTGACAGTGTTTCCATCTTGACAACTTTTAAGATGTCTGGACTCCAACTCCCAGAATCTCCCAGCCAGCATTGTTGTCCTTCTGACTTGATGTGACAAGAGTCTTTCTCTCAATCTACAGATATATAGAAAATCAGCTCACAAAATTAGTTAACTTGCCTATGAACACAAATGTGTTTAAGAAACAAAATAATAGAAAATGTTATTCACTTACCTATGTACTAACATACTCTGGAGTTCAACACATATCCCTATAACACATCACATATCCCTATTGTTACTTTTCTTTTAGCTGTAGAAATAGTAGGAAAGCTTGACAAAATTCAAAACATGGCATTCTACGTTTTAATTGTTTTTAAAGGGATGGTCTCATAATTGTTTCCCTTCCTCTGATGTCCATCTCATGTTCAGGAACAAAAGTGAACAGATGGCTTCTCAGCCAGCAAATAGAAGCTACTAACCAAGGGGATAAAGCAGGCTATATCTTGAGGAGGGGGTGGGAAAGGATTATAACAGCAGGAGTTAAAGGCAGCAACATCACTCAAAAGACTCTATGGCTTAAAGATTAAGTTCCCATACCTGTTGCTCCAGACACTAGAGAGCCACAGCAAATTTCTTCCCTAAAATTATTGTTTGGATTCTCATTTATAAAACCTGCAGATGAATATCCTCTGGCTACTTTTGAAATAGACAGATTGCATTTGATATCCCAATTTATTTGGTTTATTTACATAGTGCCATCATGTCAGTTGATATGTCTAACTGGCACTGATCATTAAAATGGAGGGTTATTTGGGTATTTAACTATATCAATCTTATTAATAACTGATGTGTAGGTGGCTTCTTAAAATGTTCTATTTCGGGAAATGCTTTCAAGTTTGGCTGCTCTGACAAGGAACTCCTGAAACTTATTAGGCTGGTGCTAGCATATGCAATATTTGGGCTAATGATAAGGTTCCAGGGTTACCCAAGATCTATAAACCATTTAATATTTTTTCAAAGGCTTCAAATGTTTATTTCTCACAATGTTCCAAACACGCAACATTTTTAAAATGTGAGGAAATTTTAGAGTAAGGTTTTGAGCTGCTTCAATGATAGAAACCCTGTGGCTGGATGGCTCATTAGGTGGCACTCTTCCAAATTCTTTTCCCAAATTGAAGCTGTTCCTGCACATTAGAGTCATTGTTTTAAAATTCACTGTATCTGTGACTCATTGCAAGCTAAATACACAGGCAACCCTGACATGTCATACTATAGAGATTTTTTTCTCAGTTTAGAAAGGCTAATCTGCCCATTTCTGTTGTCTCTTTTGGTGGAAAAAAATATCCTAAAATAGCCAGGCTTTCCCGGGTGGCCAGGTGAAAACAACTGATAACACATTTTGCTGTTTAGATTGTTAGTGAGAACAAGATTTCATACTCAATAGAATTTGTTTGTATATTTTAAAATCAAATAATGTTTGATGTCTATTATACTACAGTAATCAGAATTTGACAGAATTTAATGCACAGATGGTAAATCTGTGACTCTCCCATGTAGTTAAACTTAATTCTGCTGTATCTTACACCACTGGAAATACTGAGCTTGACTGCTGGGAGTTGGATTTCCCCAACTTCTGAAAAGCTACAGGTGGCTGAATTTTGATTTACCAGATGACTGAATTTGAAGCTTGCTGAAACAATGTAAAAATAAGTAATTCAAATCTTAAAATACAAGATATTCTTCTGCCATAAAACCTTCAGCTGAACATTTCCAGACAGAGCAAGTTTGGAAAGCTTGAGTATATTTATTTTATGTGAGGTTTTCTGATGATCTGGACAGATCAAAAGGAAGCTCATTTCTAAGAAGATATGGGGGCATGTTAAAGCATAGTCCTTTACTTCTCTTGAGAAAGCCCCGGTTTTGATTTCTAGTGAAGTTGTGATGGCAGCTTACAGCTTCACAGTCCTGAAATTTTGTGCAGGCTTAAGAGCACCTTTTTTATGTGTATTAGTCTTAAGTATGCCTAAAGCTATCTGGAGGAGACAGATGCACATTAAGGATTATTGTACTGGGAAATCCACTCCAAACAGGGATGGCCAAAGAGATTGGCCTCGCATAGAAAACCCTCAACTACGTTAATTTCAAGTGGATTCATTTCCTATTTATTAACTTGTTATCACCACTGGAAAATCACTTCATGTAGTCCTAGAAATAAAGCCAGGTCAACAGAAAGTGAGACAGAAAGATGAATAAGATTAGCTTGTTAATTTTTTGTGTACTACTTTTATATTATTTGGATGAAAGGTCCTTCTCTAAGTTAAATTTAGAGAGACACTGTAGCACTGAATGTAGAATATGTTTTCCTACAGGATGTTCCCTTCCCCCCCCCCCCCAAACCTTAGGGAAGAAAAGTTAGAGAAGAAAAATCTAGATCTGACCTAGATAAACTGAATCAGGGTTAATTATTATGGCAGGTTACACTCAACCAGTGCCCAAATACAGCATTAGGCCACTTCCTATGCTCTTAAGCTCAGTCTTTCAAATTCCTGACAGAAGACAGGCAGTTCATGTAGTGGTTAAGACAACAGGCTAGAAACCACCATTGGCATAAAAGCCGGCTGAGTGACTTTGGGCCAGTCACTCTTTCTCAGATTAACTTACTTTATAGGGCTGTTGTTGGGAAAAATAAGAGGAGGAAGGAATATTGGGTATGTTCTCTGCCTTGAGTTATTTATAAAAAAGTAATAAAGGTGGGATAAAAATATAAAGAAAAGCTGTTTCACATTCATTTGAAATGCCACTTTCTTTCTAGGCAGTTCCAATGCCCGAATGTCTGCCTCATAACATCTTCTACTATTATTTTGTGTTATATGTATATCATCTCAGGATTAGATCATCTTGATACTGTAGTTCATGCCAACCATTCCCAGCTTCCAGCCTTGGGAACCGCAAGCCTCAAAATTCCAAGTCAACACTGCAGCTTGGAAGGTACCAAACCAGAGAAAAATAAACTTTACTAAATTTAGGCAAGATCACACCACCAATCCAAACCTCACTAATTGAACAGTCATTGAATGATTTTGGAATCTGGATTCTTAAATGATATTTTTAACCAGCTTTATAGGATCATTCACTTCATCTGTGACAAGTAGCACAGGACATCAAAAAACTGAACATATGAAGAAAGTATTATGATATATGCAAGGATACTGGTGTGAGAAGGTAACTTTGCTTTCATAGGACAAGATATATTATTTCTTCCATACCGTTTTGTTTAAAAAGCAAACACAGATAAAACCCTGGGTTTTAAAAAGTAATGTAAGTCCAGAGTTACATGTATAGAAGCATCAACCTCCTGGTGAATATAAACCAAATCAAACAAAATTTCACAGGCTATCCAATGACCACATTATTACATCATGCTGTGCTATCAAACTGGCAGATATTCTGGCTAGAACAAGCTAAGGTAGTTCTCAATTTACACCTATTTGTTTAACGTCTGGTCCAAGTTATGATAGCTTTTAAAAAAGTGACACAATTGGTCCCCACACTTACGACTGTCACAGCATTTTATGGTCACATGATCAAAATTTGGTTGTTTGGCACCTGGCATTAATTTACAATGGCTGCCATGTGCAGGATCACATGGTCTAATTTATAAACTTCCCAGATGACTTACAACAAGTATAATTAATGGGAGAAGCCAAATTCTCTTAACTGACATTTTTAAAAAATCATAAAATCGAATATGACTCACAGCAATCACATCACTTAATAATGGAGGTTCCAGTACCAATTCACAAATTGATGTCGAGGCCTATCTGTATATTGCATTTTGTTCAGATTATACTTGAAGACAGGGATTCTCAATCTTTTTTGTTTGTTTGTGGGCTCCTAAACCTTATTTAATTCTGTGATGGTACTTTATAATCAACAATGCTTATTAATCCAAAGTGTGTCATATAAAGACCATGCCCCACTAGAAAAACAACATGGCTCCTGAAGTGAGGAGGCATATAGCTCATGTTAAGAATCACTGCTCTAAGATATGGATGGCCAACCTGCAATCAGTTAGCTCCTGGCAACTATTACACTTTCTTTAATGAAAGCATTGGCCTAATTTCAAAAGCTTTCTGAAACTAATGATTCTAATTTTTGCCCTTTTTTTACAGTTCACTATGTAGAAGAAGAATGAGACAGAGTAGGGGAGAGAGAGGGGAGAGAGAGAGAGACAGACAGAGAAGAGGTTCAGAGAGGAAAAACAGGATACCTGGAAAAGAGAATTAATGCCTTCATCTACTTCTGGCTCTGGTCCCCTCATGTATCCTTCAGTCCTGCCAACCATTGGAATGCATTCCTTAACTGATTGTACCCTGAACAAAAAAAGAAAAAAGATCCCTGCGCTAGGATGGCAGAAACTGTTTGGGCTCTACTAATAGAATGATGTACTGTACAATTCTGCAAGAATTTAATGCAGACTTTTCCTACTGCCATACTATTATCCTGGCAGATGAGACCATGCCAGCATAATACATAGTGGGTTCTGTTATAAAGTATTATTTCAGTTCTTATGAAAGAAAACCTTTTAAGCTTTTTTTTTGGGGGGGGGGTCAGAGGTGGAGGAGTAGAGGTCAATGTAACTGCTTTTAATTTTTTAGGAGAGTAAATGATAAAATCGTTTGGTGTATGAAAAAGTAACTAAGGGGACATATGCTAGTCACAGGAGTGGGGGCACTGAAGCAGTGAAAACAGAAAAAGAAATTGGAGGTGGAAATTAGACATATAGAAAGGACCAAAGTACCACATAGTCCTAAACAGCTTGTTACCATTCTCCCATTAAGAATGTGGTTCAGAAATCTACACTGATTGTATTGTAATGCTGAAAGGGCATATCCTTATTTTTACTTGTGTTTTAGCAGATTCAAGTTGAATCTTCTTCTGACCATTGATTGACATGTCCTCCAAACAGAATACCCTGCAACTCCCATCAACATCCTGGCACTGCTCCATGGATTGCTCCATTTTCTACTCTATATGGCAAATTCCATTTTTAAAACACCCCACTATGATATAAAGGGAGAAAAAAATCCACATGGAATAATACATCTAAGGTATGGCCTCTTCTTAATATAATATTCTAGATATCAGTGTTTCCAGGATTTCAGTAACCATGACATTTTGCAAAATCTTTTGTGGAAATGCCAATATCTTGCAAGTTGCAAGAGTCCATAGTTTTGTGAAATTTCAATCATGTAAGATTTAATTTTAAATCAAAGTTGTGGACTTATACATGGCGTTTATCAAAATAGCATACATCTTATCATCTCCAGACACTGTGTCATGATTTATTATATAATCTAGATAGATCTTTTCTCCTTTAAGTACTATCTTTCTATTAGAATAGGTTGTTTTTATTTTTTAAAAATAATTTATCCTCTCCTTATACTTAATTTGAAGTGACACCATCCACAGTATCATGTCAAAATTTTGCTATTTCTTTCTGCTTTGTGCTTGGCTCAAGTTTTAAAATTGATGAAGAGAACTGTAGAAACTGAATTATCCATTATCATGCAATTTGCTCTGGTACACTTATAACAACCCCCATTTTATTTGTTAACCAGGAGGTAATAGCAACATTATCCATAAGAGGAGAAAAAGGAAGATGCTTATTCTTATATTGTGTGCTGGCTGGAGAGTACAGTACAAGCTTAGCATGCCTACTCAGAAGCAGATTGTATAGAATCTTGTTCGGACTTCCTTTTTTTCTGTTCTCAGAACTCCCACCTAAACTTTTCCTCATCCTGGAGAATAGACATGTTTTTCTTGCCAGAGAACTGAAGTGATTTCTTACAGAGGGCTTTAGAAATTGGGACAATGGCTCCAGGTTGCTCACTCTTGACTTAAATAATTAGCCATTGTGGTGTAATGATTGGGTTTTGATAGAGTTACTCTACTGTAATATGGAATTCCTTGGCAGGCTTCAGGCAAGAACAAGGGTCCATCTGCCTAGCTTTTTCTTACCATGGTGTCCAATCTAATTACCAATATCCTATGACACTTTAGAAGCAAAGCATAAATGAATAGCTATCTTCTCACTAAAATATCCCAGCAACTGGTATCCAAATGCATACTTGAACACACCCACCCACAGAGAGAGGGGGGGAGGGAGGGAGGACAGGGACTGTTTGTATATATATGCATGCATGCATCAACTGGTCCTCTTTTAAAGCTGTTTCAGCAGCCAATGTATGATATTTATGCTAGTCTATAATCATAAAAAAGATTGTTTGACTGCTTACAATAGCAAATTTCACCAATTAATTAAAAGAACATAATAGGTCTGTTCATCAAAAAGAAAATCAAATTCTATAGTCAAGTAATACTTTTATTAGGACCAACCAAAATGGTATAGAAGAATGTAGCGTGTAGTTAGACCTTACTTACCAAATTCCTTGTTTAGTGATTATTTGAATCTGTAATACTAAAAATAAATATTTCTCGCATTTATAAATCCTCGTATTTATGAGTATCACAAGTTGCACAGTGACATGATTGCTATTTGGGCGCTTTGCAATTGTTGCTCATTTATAATTGACGTAACATCATGTGACCACGTGATTGCCATTTGTATGTTTCACCAATAAGGTTAACAGAAAAAGGGGAAATAAAATCGTAAATTGCAGTCATGTAATGTTTCTGTTAGCAACCACAATTACTGCTTAGTAATTGTGCCCTGAGCAACAAAATTGCCCGTCCAAATTGGGGTTGTTAAGCACAGACTACTTATATTTGGGTTCAAGGTTTCCAGCAATTAAATATTGCAAAAAGTTAAAAATTGGAGGAAAAACAAGGACGTCCAAAAGCAGGCCCAATCTAAAGCTATGAGACCTACAAATTTAGTTTCAAGATGGGAGCTGTAAACAATGCATTTCTTTGTGATAGGTGAACATAATATGAAGTTTCATCTAGAACTCAAAAACAAAAGTACTAGTGACTCTTCTTATGCCAGGAATGAAATTACAAAAGTAGTAAGTGTCCATTTTATCCTGGATTCCATTCCACCTTCACTGAATGTCCCAGGTAGGTACAGGAGTATTATCTCCTTATATTTTCTGTACATTGTGCATCCATTCACATTTATGCATCAAATAAATGTCTTCCTTCCTTGCCTTTTTTTTTTGAACCAAGAAAGACCAAACTTCTTGGAGGAATTCTTTCAGCTTCTTGTCATTACCCTTACACTTCAACCTAAATTTTAATTAGAAATGAAAATACATGCATTTAGCACACCCCCAAATGATCACTAGATTGGCTACAATGCTACATATAGCAATTTTCTTCTGTCAAGTGTGTTTGTTTTTCATTTTAATTGGATCTCAAATATGGTAGGCCTTGACTTATAACCATAATTGAGCCCAAAATGTCCATTACTATGCAAGACAGTTCTTCCCCTTTACGACCTTTCTTGCCACAATTGTTAAGTGAATTACTGCACATTAACTTTGTAACATGATTGTTAATTGGCTTCCCTCTTGATTTTGCTCGTGAGAAGGTTGCAAAAGATGATCACATGACCACAGGACACTGCATCCTGTCATGAATTTATCAGTTGCCATGTGTCTGAATTTTAATCACATGCCCATGGGGATGCTGCAATGGTCGTAAATTTGAAAAATAGTCATAAATTCCTTTTTTAGTGCCAAACATTAACTTCAAAGAGTCACTAAATGAATGGTTCGAAGTCAAGGCCTCCCTATGTAGCAAAGAGCAAGTTTCTCTTTTGGTATGAAATTAATGCTAGTTTACGATTTTAATAGGCCTTTACATAGTTTCAATTTATAAGCCAGTCCTGACAGCAGTGGGGTACTGATAAAAAAAGGATTAAGTAATCCCATTTTTAATGAGCAAGATGTTGCATTAGGAATAGCGAGATATCAGTTCAAATCCATCCTCAGCTTTAGGCCATCCATTAGCTACATTCACACAACATATTTAACTAGGTTCATTAAGACCTAGTAGTGCACCTACATTATATCCTTTTTTTGTGGCTCAATTCAACATATTGTACAACTGTACTCAATTGGATTACATCTGAATGGCTGAATTGACCAATATAAGCGTGTTATATAAATTCTCACTTTGACACCATAAGCCAGTTGTGGGAAGGGGAGAAAACACTACTATGTACACCACTTTGAGTTCCTGGAGAAAGATGGATATACATTTAATAAAAATGAATAAATAGGAAGAGCTATTCCCTTTCAAATTCTAACTTCGTTTATATACTGAATAAACTCCTACTTTGCTTGATAATAGTTGATAATATTCCTTCCATCCATACTGCACTATCCACATTCCCCCGCCCACTGAGTAGGAATTCATTTGGTTGATGCTAGGACTGCATTTCCTGGAGATACGTCCTTTCATTCCTTGTTGATACCTGTGAGAGTAACAGAATTTGTCCATGATTCACAGATAGGTTATGGCATGGTAATCTGTTTTTTTATTAGTTCAGGATTGCTTGTGGTCCCAATATCAATGAAGTTTGCAGCATTTGGATTGCAGCATTTGAATCAAGCCACATACTGTATGTCCAGTACATAGTTCATGCACAATTGTGCATTTGTACTCCAGAAATCCAGCGGATTGCCAGTTTGAATTTAAAAGTTTCCCTCTGCCAGGTATAATCTTTCCCCTAGTCATAATAAACAATAGCTTCAAGTCTCCCATTTACTTAGGATTGTCTCCCCTTTTGGGCTGATATACTTGTGGAATTCAATGCCAAAAATGACATAAGGATGGGCAGCATCTTAGATGACTTGAAAAGGCATGTAAAACATTTGTAACTAGAATCATCATATGCAGCAGCAATGTACATTTATACATTTGGATGGTGGAGCCACATAACAGTGCAAATAATACTTCATCCATGACCATAACTGGGACTAGAATTTCTGGGCTAAGTGAGTCATGCTCAATTTTATGACCCTTTTGCCACCATTGTTAAGAGAATCACTGTAGCTGCTAAGTGAATCATTTGGTCATTAAGCAAATCTGGCTTCCCCCATTGACCCGGCTTATTGGAAGCCGGTTGAGAAGTCACAAATGGCAATCACAGAACCTGGGTTGCTGCAACATCATAAATGCATGCTGGTTGCCAAGCACCCAAATTTTGATCACATGACTGTGAGAATGCTGCAAAGGTAATAAATGTGAGGACTGATCGTAAGCCACTTTTTTCGGTGCCATTGTAACTTCGAATGGCTGCTAAATGAATGGCTGTAAGTCGAGGATTGGTATTACCTATATGCTTTATTTGGTAGCAGCCTGTAGACCAGGGATGTCAAACTCAATTTCATTGAGAGCCGTATCAGGATTGTGTTTGATCTCAGCAGGCCGGGGGGAGGGAGCGTGGGGCACGACCATAGTGGGCGTGACACAGAACTCTTCTCAGGGGCACGTGTGGCGGCCTAGGTCTAAGGCAGAACTTCCCTGAGATCCTCCCTCATTAAAATCTCCTTCGTTTTCTTCTTTTTCCTTCCCTCTTCATTCTCTTTTCTTCTTCCTTCCTCTCTTTCCTTCTGTTTCCTTCCTTGCTCTCTTCCCATCTTCCCTTCTTTTTTCTTTGTCTTTCCTCTTTCCCTTCTCCTTTTCTGTCCCTTCTTGGATGCTCAAATGCAAAAGGGGAGACGTTTCTCCTTTTGTTTTGTTTTCAGTTTGTTTTGATAGTCCTCTGCCAGCAAAAATGTGCAGCCCACTCAAGCTCCATTTTCACTAGTGGCACCAGGGGCCGGTCCTTTGCTGTTTCCAGGCCAGCCTCACAGGCAAGATCTAAGAGCCCCATGGGGCAGATCCCCAGGCCTTGAGTTTGACACCCCAGCTCTAGATAATCACTATTGTAAACAAGGAGCTATGCATGATTTGTTCTGAATCAACTGCATTTTATTTTTTATATTCTTGTACAGCACTCTAAATTCTACCCCATGCAGATTGTCCAAATTAAGCTACATCTTGGATGAGATTACATAGTTCTGTGTACATTATATGCTGACCTTTGATTTAAAGTAAATGGCAAGTGAGGGAAAGGTGAAAGGGAGCAATAGTCAGTGAGTCCTCTTCCCCTAGGGTCTGTCCTTGTAACCTAGAATTGATGCTAAATGTTAGACAGTAGCTGGCAAATGGAGCATGAAAGGCTGCCACTCTTATTATAGGGCCAGCCTTTGATTTCACATATCACGATTCAGTTCCATGGGATTTGGGTCATATGTAATGGAGATTGGCAAGTACCCCTGGCAGCTTTACCCAGAATGAAAAGAAGGAAGTGTGCTTGAACACTGCTTTTTGCTCTGATACTTTGCTGTCATCTACAACAATCTGCCAGTTGACATGGTTGCATCACCCTCCCCAATGCTATTGAAACAAATAGAAAGACAGGATGCACACTGATTGAATATGTAAAAAGTAGAACCATTACTAACCTTGTCCTCAAATCACTCCCTCCTCCTTAGGCCCATATTTAGCTGCATGGCAGAAAGATTCTAACATCATCAAGTGTTTGGAGCAGCATAGAACAGAACAAAGAATATGCTAGCATATTCTAAGGGTTTGGGATCACATACTTTGTTTCTGAATAGACTTCTCCATGTAGCGAAGTCCATCCACAAACAGACCAACCTATATGTATATAAGGTTGACAGCCTTCCATCCCTCCAAAGTGGGTAAAATGTGGATCCAAATTATTGGGAGCAATATGCTGACACTGTAAATGGCTGAGGGAGAACTGTAAATAAGTCTATTTACAGTATATAAGTCTAAGTACTATTGCTACACAGCAAGAGTGGATCAAGGACCAGCATATTTGACAATCTAAGATAGTCTCGCCTAAGAGAAATGCTCATAGAACTATGAGATATAAAAATTAAAGACTACTAAATTGGTGGCCATCTATTTCCAGCTAAAAACCTCCAATGGGCAATGACAGGAGACCATCATTATTCAAGGTAGGCTGTTTCACTGCTTTAACAGCTTTAATCATTAGGAAATTCTTCCTAATACTCAGTCTGAACTCTTTAATTTCGGTCTGTTGGTCTCTTATTTTATTCTCAGTTTCAACAAAGAATTGGGCAATTTCTACCTGGATGTAAATGTCTTTCAAATATTTATAGACTGCTACCGTATCTTCCTTTAGTTTTCTTTTTTACAAGCTAGTATTTTGTAAAATTGTGATAGCACAAAACAAATCAAATATAACTTTTAATATAGGGTCTCTTCATATAATTTGGAAAAATTCTTTCCAACCTCCAATATTTCACATGCTTAACATCACAACCTTCCAGAGTCACTACAGGAAAGACAAATGTCATCAAGCAGCCTGGTGTTGGCAGTCCTCAATTTTCTACAGCAAGGGTCCCTAAAAGTTTTGTGCTATTTGAAACACTTGTCCATTCACAAAATGGCTGCAATAGAAGAATATAACCAGTTATAAAGCACTGATTTACAAGCATGTTACTTACCATCACTCTCTACCCACATCATGCAAAATGCTCCCACCTATGCCTGATTTTATTTTTTGTATACAAGGAGATATATCTCTAAGTAATGAATTACATTCAACCCTTAGAAAATCTAGAGATATTTTTGAAATTAACATGATACTGATGTTGGATAAGAATACTTTGCTTTGTAGTATGCCAACTTTCCCCCTTTTTAAAAAAATCTTACTTTAAAAATTGTATGTAATTTAATGTAAGTTATTGGAGCTGTGAATGGGTGCCAAGAAAGATGTATTCCGAAACTAAAGTTCATAATGGCCAGCTTTTATTATTCAAACATGTTGAACTACAACTGCTCAACCTTCTTGACTAATAGGCTCACATATGGAATCCATTTTTGTTCTGCATCCCCTGGAAACTTGAATGGATTTATTGTTCACAAAAGCTTGCATGTCAGATATGTCCCTTCTTCCATGACAGTCACAAAACAATAAACAACAAAATATCTTTCAAATATCCAATATTTGTGCCACCTCTAACTGAGAAACATTCGACTTTTTCAGGGTGCTTATACTGACAGGAGACAAGTTACCTTTGGCAGTGAAGTACTTAATTCATGCCCATTTCTAACTTGCAGAAAGTTAACTCCCAACTTCCAGATTCTTATCTCTAACTTATCTATATATATTGTCCAGATTGTGCTAACCTATGGCATGTTTTAATGATGGTGACATAGTGCCCTAGTTCACATAATTTCTGGATAAATAAATCACATTTTGATTTGTTAGTTACTAAAGTTTATGTGAATCCAATAACTGGATTCACATAATACGCTAGACTAGGCCAATATGATGTTGGATAATTGGTATTTCAGCATGTTTTGGGAACCCAATCATTATCTTAGTGTATTACATGAAATAGACCATCCACAATGATCCAGCATAGTTTATTTGGGCACTACATGTTGTACACATTTGTATTGCATTAACCTGGGTTTAAGGATTAACATAATTAGTACACCCGGTCTTGTATAAATCTTACCATAATAAAATTGAATCATGATTTACAAATTACAGTCACTCAGTTCATCACACTGAGCTGAAATCAAACAAACCTTATTATGGCCTCCTGCTTTGTATAAACCTGAGCAATCTCACCTTAGATTCCATCAAAAGTTATATCCCTGCATGTACTATTTTTGGATGGGAGTCCATTTTTCTCTCAATTCAATTGCCTTTTCCTGTGTAAAAGCAAAAGCCCACCCATCTCTGATTTACCTTGGCAAAATGGGTCTTACAGTGTCAAATGAAATCCAGTTCGATCTGGGAAATTATGTCTGGTATGCCTTTTATTCTTCCAATTTGTTTGGCTTGGGGTGGGATGTAGCTAATCGAAGAGTCCACGGGGGAAGGAGAGGGGGGAAACAGATTACAATGGTGCATGTTCCTTGATTTGTGTCAGTGACTTAATCCCACCACTACATAGAGAGGGGGGGAGGGAGAGGGAGAAGGAGAGAGAGGTGGATAGCTCCAACACAGTAGATGAAATGTGAGAAACTGAGATTTCACATCAAATGTGTTATTCTTATTACCAGCAGCCTGCTGCAAACTGGTCCATTTATATACCTTCCCTACTTCACTGTTTCATAAAAGCCATGCAAAAAATAGATGAAGAACTGTGTTTGTCTTCCCATTCTCCTTTGTAAAATCAAGTCTCTTCAGCATCTCTAAGTCTGATGGATTGTCAAACAAGAAAATGCTGTTTGAAGTCACCATCTCTTCCCTGCTTCTCCTATTCCTGGTTTTTGCACATAAAACAGAGAGGGGGGGGGGACATTGTTGAGATCCATGATGGCACTTTCAGTCATGACATTAGTACATTTTTTCTAAAATCACCTTTGTTGATATATAACCTACAAAGGCAATTCACTAATTCAGTTCTTAACTCAAGTGAAAGGCTAATCCCATCAAAAGTATCCCTGTTCCATTACCTCTAGGATAGAAGAGTTTTACATTTTCTCTTCAAAATTTAAATGTACAAACAAAACCCAATATAAACACTCTCCTAACAAGCTTTAATGAATTAAGGGGACATTTGTTTTAAGTGTTGAAAAATCAAGGCCTTACAAGAATAGGCATCAGTGAGGAGCAGGTGAAAAGGTCCTCTTTGCCTAGGAGATGTAGGCCTTTCCAAAATTAAGAAGTAAACCTATAACTTGGAGCTATTTCAGATAGAAGATGGAGATTTACACATCTGAAAGATCCTCCCTGCAAAAATCTCCCTTGCACAAACTTCCCCATCTAGAGAAGTGCACCAGAGAGAATCTGTGGTTTTAAAATGTCTTCTGGATAGGCTAGTTCCTTTCATACAGAGAACTGTACTTAATGAATGAACAGCAATCCTATATGAAAAAGGAATCTTCCCAATTTTCTTTATTTAGATATCTTGAATAGGTTTACTGTAGTTAGAAAATAAGTTTTTAGTCCCAATTGTTATTTTGTGAAAACTAGGCCCCAGAGCAGATCATTGGATCTTTCATGTTGATAATAACAACCATGTCCAAGGACCACCAGACTTCCCAGAATCCAGATGTCACAATAAATACTAGATTCAAAGGCCTACCTGTATTGGGGCTGTGCTGAAGTGGATCTTGCGATTAGGGGCAGCTTCATCCTCTTCTGACAGCCCAGGGATCTCGACACAGCTAGATTCCGGTGCATACAGTCCATCACCATCCTCGTCTTCATCCAGCCCACTCCCTCCCGAATCCTCCCCCAGTCCACTGTAGGCACTAATGTCCACCAGGTCAGCCTCAGAGAAGTCCTCCTTCTTAGACTCATCACCCAGGTCATTCTCCTCTGGTCCCTCAGCCTTGGCCACTTCCTCACAGTAAGTGTCTGCCAATGGGCCTGGAGTTTCTAGGTATCTTTCACCCCCCAGCTGGCCATTTTCCAAGGCCGCATGCACTGTGACCTCAGCCTGAATCACCTCTGCCCTGAGAGGGTCAGAACCCTTAGAGGCCTTGCTGTTCTCATCTGCCACTGCTGCTGCTGCCACTGCCACCTCAGCTGCCTCAAACTCCTGTTCAGAGTCTCCACTCTCTTCCACTTCCACAGGCTTGATCTTGCGCACTTCTTGGACCTTCTGAGGACGTAGCCCCATGTTAGAGTCTTTATCTCCTGGCTTTGCTGCTACTGACCCCCCGGGCACCAGCTTGTTTTGGGCTTTGTCAGTTTCAGGCAACCTTGCTCTCACTTGGGGCGCAGCCCCATCACTATTCCTGTTTTCCACCTTGGCACCTCCTTCTGGAGCCTGGAGGAAAACCCTGGACCTTTTGCTAACAATTTTGGAGTTGAGAGGCCCAACTTTGCCAGGGGCTTTATGGAGGTTATTCCTCAGGTCAGCTTTCTCAAAGACAGCACTGAGTTGGCTTACAGTGGGAGACACAGCCTCTGTGTCTAGTTTGTCCAGGGATTCTGTGCTGCCGTTGAACCTCACCACCACATCCAACTTCCGGTCTTGGAAGCCAGCTCTCTCTTTCCTCAGAAGCAGTTTGTTGGTGGTCTCCTTCTCCTGGAGACTTCTCTCGAAGATCTTCCGTGTCTCCTGGAGCTTGGACAATGGCTTATCTGTTTTGGAGTCAAACCGGCTCACCCTCTCGGATACGCTGGTGCCCAGTTTCAGCAATGCACTATGGTCTACATTCTCGTTCAGGCTGCTGGCCCGGGGCAAGGACAACCGGACCGGCTTCTCCTTCATCTTGGCCAGATCAACTGCTCCCTCCCCTGGTGGCGGCGCAGTGCCCATTTGCAGGAACATATTTTTGATCCGATGGACATTGGACCCATATTTCTTGTTCCTGGCTTTCTTGGCCTCCTCACTGTCAGCTTGGCCCAAGGCATCCTTGGAGGCTTTCAGAGCTTGGATGCCAGCTTCGTAGGCATTCCGGTGAGGCGAGGCACTCCTCAGGCTGCCTCCAGCCCCATTGCCACCGGTGGTGGTGCTGCCCCCACTGCTGCTGCTGCTGCCGCTGCCGCCAGGAGTATTATGGGACTCAGTCTTCATCATGGTTCACCAAATCTTCTGGTGTCGCTGACACCACATAGCCTCAGGCTTCCTCCTCCCCCCCGGGCCACGCTGCCTCCTCTTCCTCCTTCACCTCCAGCAGCCGCAATAGAATCACATCGCGAGAACCCGAAAGGGGCAAGGCAGCACGGCACGCCGCTTCTCCTCTACCAGGCGGCGCTCATTGTGTGTCAAGGAAAAAAATGTGGTCAACCGGCGGCGGGGGCGGCGGGGAGAACCGAATCCAAGGAGCTTCTGACACACGGCGGTGGCAGCGGGAAGGCAGGTCCTCCGAAGGGTCTGGATTAGCTGAGGCCCATTGCAGCCGGCTCGTCGGATGTGTTACACCTCCCCTTCATCCCACTCCCTCCTCCGCCTCCTCCTCCTCTTCCTCTCCCTCCTTGTCGCTTTCGCTCGCTCGCTTTTTGCAGCGCGATGACGGAGACCAAACCCTTCTGCAAACGCCACAGCCTGTCGCTCCTTAAAAAAAAAAAAGTGGAGGGTGGGGGGAGAGCAGAAGGGGGAAATGAAGAGAAAGAGGAGGAAAAAAAACCCCTCTGGGTCTTAAAGTGATCACACTCCTTGCACCTCCCTCGTTTTCTGCTATGGCAGGAAAGGAAGCCAAAAAAAAAAAAAAAGGGCAGCGACGCGTTCTTCCTCTCTTTTTCTCCGCCCCCCCAACCCCCCGTTGCTTTCTCTTTACCGAATAAGCGAAAATGAGTCCATCAATCCAATTGTTAAGAGGAAGGAAGAGACGCGGTGGGGAGGGAACCTCGGCTAACGCCAGCTTTTGGATTTACCTCGCCGATGAATAATTAAAAAATAATAATAATCATGACAATGTAATCCAATCCCTTCCGCGTGTCGTCTGTTTCACGCCTTACTGGCGTTGTGGGGGGGGGGGGAGCGGTTTAAGCCCTCGTGTCTACGCACACATATGCACCCACCTCACGTGTCCTTGCTCCAAAATTGGATTAGCCGTGGACGCCTCTTCCCAGACATTGGCCCACCCTGATATTTTCCAGCTCTTTGGGGGCAGTGTTGTGTCCGAATCGCGGGTGGTGACACTGATGCTGTTGGGGGATTCACCTCCATTTTAAGGCTGAGTTGTCTTATTGAATCTGTAGAAAGGGGACACTATCTAACCCTTCCACAGGGAGTGTCTAACCCTTGGCCCATGGGGCTCATGCAGCCTTGGACAGCTAATAATGTGGCCCCACGAGATCAGAAATTTATTATGATGTGATTTGCATATGTTAACTATGTTATATATTTGGCACAAGACAATTCCTCTTCACCCAATGTGGCCTACGGAAGCCAAAAGGTTGAACACCCAAAAAGTCCACAAAGATTGTTTATATTCATACAGTCCTTTTAATCTGGATAGACATGAATAATCCATTTGCTGGGTCCCACAATACACTTAAGTTGTGCAAAGCAGCTGCCAACATGTTAACTGAACATAGCCAAAACCTCTGCCCAACACAATGAATTTATTTGGGCCTATGAAAAAAAGAAGTACATAAATAACCACTACTATTTTCTAGTAAAATCTTTTTTGACTCTTATAAAGGCATTGCAACCATGTCTGTGTATTTTACTAGCATCTTTGTCTTGGCCAAATGTAATTGTTTATGCTCTCTTTACACTATTACAAAGTGTGCTTGGATAAATAACCGATTTTGTTGTATTTAAGTACAATGACAATAAAGATTATACTTAAATACAGAGCATTTAAGTATTGTAAGTGAGCTTACAAATGGAATATATGGGGAGTGGGGGTGGAGTGGAAAGTGTTTTATGACTATGCTTATAGAAAAAAAAATCCAGTCAGTATATTTAACTCCAATGAGAAGGTCCTAAGTTTATAAAACAGGAAAGGCCTGAACATTGATGCTACTGCTGAATATGGGCACACAGAATGAATATCACCTACCTCAACAATACTTTCTGCATTGAGAACTCCAGAAAGTAAATTACAAATCTTTTCCTGGTGTCATTGTTAGTCTGTATGCATAAACTAGCATTTGCTCAATTCCTTCATTTGATAAAAGAAAATGTACAGTAGGATGGTCTGATAATCCTTAGCAGTTATTCAAAATATTATTGTTAATGAAGCTATAAATTAGAATTTTCCATATTAAAATATGAAGCAAAAGCATTCAGTACAATTTCCTGTGCTTTCAGGAATAATTATGATTGATAGTGAAATGAACATGTTCTGAATTAGGAATAAAAACAGAATCAGGCCAAGAGATTATCTAGGTTCCAACCTGTCAAGAGTGACTGGCAATGGGATTCCTAAAAGGTTTTTTTTCAACTAGAGGTGCTGATTTTGTCATACGTAGTGCATAACTGACATGATGCATCCACCCTTGTACTGATTTAACCTTAATGTAAAGTGGGGTAGGGTGAGGCATATGTAAGTGAGTGCTTAGAACAATACATTTAGCCAGCTGTCAAGTGTTTGACCTACAAGACTGATATGGAGAAGTGAATATGATGAAGCAAGCTGTGCACCCCAAGTGAACCTGTTTAGTTCAAACTCACATCTTAATGTGTGACCTACTAGTCAGGCTAACCATGAATCTAGTACACTTCTGAAAGAGTGCTAAATTCATGTAAAAATAGTGTAAGAGGGTACAGTAAAAAATGGAGCCCCAAATGAAGCAGGAGGCAATGATAATGAACAAGCTCTGTTCTCAACTAGTGTTGCTGGTAGTGAGTTCAATTCTGACTTCATTGCTAGCAGCATCCGGGGAGAAAAACCCCATTAGGTGGCTAGGTGGCACACAGAATAGTGGCTGACCTGCACGTAGTAATTACAAGATTATAAGTATAAGTATAATCTTTATTGTCATTGTACTTAAATACAGCGAAATTAGTTATCACTATAGCCTCTATCCCTGCCAAAAACCATGTAGATAAAACAAAATCTATCACCAAAATAATAAAAACAGTATAGTTGTGTACAATTTCTCTCTGGCAAAAACAATGGAAAGCTGAAACTGATCCAACAGTAACAAAATGAACAAAACAACACAAAATATGGCTCCTTTTTTTTAGTTTTAATCAACTTATATATGTTGGGACTAGCTTGCTTGAAAAAGACCACTAAACCTATATTTATAAGAGCCAATTCAGAACTTGCAAACTATTAGAAAAGTGCTAGATAAGCATTGTCCATTCTCTTTTATAATCCAAGACTACCTGTCATGGAAGGGATTTTTTTATTTTTATTTTTATTTGCATTTGTAGGCCGCCCTTTTCCCTGAGGGGACTCAGGGCGGCTCACAGAAAACCAGGGAAAGGGGAAATACAACATTGAGACAACAACACATAATAAAATAATGAGCAACATGCATACAACATTCGGGCGGGGTAGAAATCCTTATCCCCAGGCCTGACGGGCGAGCCAGTTCTTCAAGGCAGTGCGGAAGGCCTGGACGGTGGAGAGGGTACGAATCTCCACGGGGAGTTCGTTCCAAAGGGTCGGGGCTACTGCTGAGAAGGCCCTCCTCCTTGTGGTTGCCAGCCGACACTGGCTGGCCGATGGAATGCGGAGGAGGCCTAATCTATGGGATCTTATAGGTCGTAGGGAGGTAATTGGCAGAAGGCGGTCTCTCAAGTATCCAGATCCACTGCCATGTAGGGCATTTCCTAGGATTTCCTAGGAATTAGATGGGAAGGGGCATATCTGAAGCAGAACGTATCTTTGTCAGAACATATCTATGGCAAAAACTATATTGGGAAAATAGGAAAATTCTGTTTTAAATCTGGAGCAACTGAACATGACTCTAACTGAAGAGATGCCAGTGTAGCTGGTAGTGAGTATAAAATGAAGATAATATTATGATGATGTGGCATTAAAAACAGTTACCAAGATACCATGTATTTGCCATAGTCAGGGGAAAATGAGGAAGGGCCCAAACCTATGAGAAAAATGTAGTATTATCTATAAACTTCTGAACAGCACCTTAATTGCTTTCTAACATTTTGATTATTGATTCATTAATTAATTCATAGAGTCGTTCATTAATTCTTATCAACAAACCTGTAAGATGGCAACAAAGAGGACTGCTGCTGGCCTATCATCAATTTTTGTGATGAAGTGATACCATCGATTAAGTTCTTTTATTTTACTCCTAAAGGCTACAACCAGATGACCATTCTAAAATTATTCATTTCCTAGTACAGAGACCGCAAAGCAGAATAATCACAAGGATGTTCATATGGTAATAGGTATTTACAAAAGAAACCTTAGCAAACAAACATGGATAATGTCCTTTTTTAATGTAGTATTTTTTTATTAACAGTGTATTTAAGATTTTTTGTGACTATACATTTTCCAATTACATTGAAGCATACATAGCTTTGGAAGAGCTACTACCAATATTCTTTTGATTTCCTTAGTATATGTAGCAGAGTTTTTCAATCTCAGGAACTTTATGATATGTGGACTTCAGCTGACAGAATTCCCAAACCAAGAAATTCTGAGAATTGAAGTTAACACATCTGAAACTTGCCAAATTTGAAAAGCACTGATCACTGCCATGATATTTTTTTTATTGCGAATTTAGGCTGGAGACATGGTGCTCATTTTTCGCTTGTTATAAGTATAGCTGGATTACATCTACTTTTACACTTTCCTGGGAATATTACTAATATTACAGAAATTACATATAAGATCTAAATTAGTCCTCGTAACCATTTAGAAGAATCCACAGCTTCTTTTTTTCAGCTGAAATGTGTCATCGGTGAACAATGATACAAAATGAGGAAAAGACAGCCTTTGAACTAATGCAGTGTAAGTACAATTGCCTTACATGGATACAGATTTCTAGTAGTTTAGCAATGGCTTCTTTCAGGGTAGCTTTTCAACTCCCTAATCTAACCTGTAGTCCTGATCTTTCCAAACAGATTCCCATCTGAATGGTAAACTGAACCAGCTCTGTTTAGTTCCCTAGGTTATCTGATTGGCCATATGCTAGGTTTTGCACCCTTTCCACTTCATTGCCCTTTCGCATATTATTCAGTAGCGAATTTAGTTTGCCAATTTCCTAACACTGCATCCATAAGGCGGCCTTTTGCTTAGTGTGATAAATGAACTTTCCCATAATGGCTAAACATTCTATTTGAGCTAAGCCATTATAAGTTGTAAAAAAAAAAAGTTAACATTGTGAACTTAATATGAACCCAACCTTATTGGACTTGCTGTACCTCCATTACAAATACATTAACAAATGCATATTGGTTGCACTGACAAAGTGCTTGGTTTCCTCAAAAGTTTTCATGTTATGCTCTTTCTGGGAGTTCCTGCCTAACCACAAATGTTTCATATCTGTCAGTCCTCCTATAGATCACACCCATTTATCATCATGCATGTGGAGAATGAAATCCATAGATAGACATAAGTAACTGGCCACATCAGGGGAACATCCTAGTTGCAAAAGAGGCTGCTTTAGAAGGGGAGGAGGGAAGGCATTAATGCATTACTCTCAGGGATCACATGTAGGTTAAGCTTCTTGGTTAGGCACACCCTCTTCACAAGCTGAATACCATGTGCGTTGTTGCCACTCTGCTTGACACATGGCTATGGCCTTTGGTCTCTGTTGAGACAAGCATTGTAAAGAAAATACTTACTGAGACTCAAAGAAGGACCGAACATCAAGAAGATATTTTGAGCCTTACCTCATCTAAGGTCATATCCTGTTCTTGAGCCTAGGTTTGGGAGGAAAGGAAGGGTAAAGAGAGAGAGACAGGGAAGGAAGATGAAGAGGGGGAGCACCAGGACCCTGAGGAGCAGGAGGCAGACTTCCTTTTTATGTTTATGGTTTCCTTCATGCATCCATGCCAGAAAAAAAATCTTATTCTAGCTTCTTCATTGTGCTCCTCAGTTCAAACATTTGCTTCAGTCATTCCAGAAAGAGATATTGTGTAGGAACTCATGATTGTGAATTATTTTCATCCCAGGAAAAGGCTAGAATTTCTTGGAAACGTGGAGGCGGTGTGATGCTTCTAGATGACTCCTGTAACAAAGGGGAAATCCTCTGCATATGACCGGAAGCTCTTTCAAATCCTCAGTTTGAATCCTGAAATCTGAAGTTCAGAAAATTTACCCTGATGCTAATGGATGTGAAAATTGAAAGGGTAGCAAATACAGCTTTCATAACTTGGAAAATTTCTTTTCAATCTAACGATTTCAAATTATATTCCTCCATTATATATCCCATTCTTTCCTTTTAGCAAAGTTCACTTTCACTTTATTACCACACTTTCCTTTCAACTGAGATTCTTTGTTTACATCAAAACCTATTCAAAAAGCAGAAGGGTGAGTGGGAGAGGCAATCAAAGCAGCAGCCTAAAGTTAGCTTCTTCCAACCTGCACCTTTTAAACAGTAGAAGCTATGACTTTGTTATCCTCAGATGAATTTGCAGTGATGGCATTTGTTTTTCAACCAATCCATAAAGTAGTATTCTGAGGGAAACTGCCTTTAAAAAAGGACATTCAAAGTGCGTTAAGCCCTAATGTTTCACCATCCTAATAAATTCTTGCATTAAACAGGAACTCTGAAAGAGGAAGTGAAAACCACTGATGCTTTTACTGCAGTCTCTTCTGCTACTACTAGTCTCAGTATAACTAATTGTACAAGGAATCTGAAGACATACGACAGAAGAAGCATCTAGAGATGTTTTACTTTTTCCATATCAAAGGGAATAAAGACCTTATTCTGAATTCTGGAACTCAACATTTAAAATTTGTGGGCTCTGTTAATTAGGAATGATTTCTGGTATTCTTTCCAGCCTATAAAGATACAGGAAAGGATTTTTATTTATTTATTTTTCCATTGTCTACATCCTGATCTGATTTGTTTTCATATTTGAACTTTCTTTTGCTGGCTTTTTCCATCCACAATCATCACCATGCATACCTCAATTTTGGTCTTATTCTGTCCATTTTTCAGAGAATTATCCTGATGACAGAATTCAGAAGCCCTTTGCCCAATTTCTAACATTTTGTTGGGCTGAGGAGAATTTTTTTAAAATAGCCCTTTTATTTTAAGCTGTGGACAAATCATTTAAGCTCTCCCTACTTTAGCCCTACCCACTAACAAAATCTGGTGAAACAGCAAACTCAAAAACCTTACTGCCTATGGATATTCTTAGTCATCTAAGTCATGGGTGTCCCAAAGGTTCTTTTTCAAGAGGCAACTGGACTTTCTTGTTTTTTCTTTGAAGTCATTTCGCTTTTCATCCAAGAAGCGTCAAGAATCCAGAGCTGAAGACATTTCTTGTATGAGAACCGAAACATCTTCAAAGGAAAACCAGAAAGTCCAGTTGCTTCTTAAAAAAGCACCCTTGGGGGAAAATACCTTATCTTTTCTCCAAGCCATGGCTGCTGATCAGGCTTATGAGTATTCTTTGTAGCAATGGAATAGATGAAGCTCAGAATAACAGAGTTAGAAGGGACCTTAGAGGTCTTCTAGTCCAACCCTGTGCTCAAGCAGGAAATCCTATAATATTTCAGACAAATGGTTATCCAATTTCTTCTTAAAAACCTAAAAATGTGTTAGAGCACCCACAACTTCTGGAGGCAAGTCATTCCAGTGATTAATTGTTCTAACTTATCCTTACTTCTAGGTTGGTTCTCTCTTTGATTAGTTTCCATCCATTGCTTCTTGTTCTGCCTTCAAATGCTTTGGCAAATAGGTTGACCTTCTTTTCTTTGTGGCAACCCTAAGATATTGGAACATGCTATCATATCACCTCTATTCCTTCTTTTCATTAAGCTGTACCCAATTACTGCAACTGTTCTGTGTATGTTTTATCCTCCAGTCTCCTAATCATCTTTGTTGCTCTTCTCTGCACTCTTTCTAGAGTCTCAACATCTTCTATATTGTGGTAATCAAACCTGGATGCAATATTCCAAATCATTATAAAGTAGTATTAACACTTCACATGATCTTCATTCTATCCCTCTATTAATTCAGCCTAGGATTGCATTGGCTTTTCTAGCAGATGCAGCACACTGTTGACTCGTCTTTAAGAGATTGTCCACTAGGACTCCAACATCCCTCTCGCAGTTACTACCTTTGAGCCAGGTATCACATATTCTATTCCTGTGCATTTGGTTTTTCTTGCCTAAATGTATGTCATTCAGTAGGTGTCACTCAGTAGGTGAAATGTGGCCTGTCACTAGCGAGACTTACATATCACAAAATCTGATTGATTTATTAGTTGTCCAGCTAAGATAGGCTCTGTGGTTTGGTTCTAGATTTCATCATTTTCCTATTAATGTCTCAGTCTTCTAGCATCATCCAGCCACTATTGATGCAATGTAAATTCTGTCTTCATTGCTGGTATAATTATCCAAAGGCACCTGGAGGGACACTGTTCAATGATACATTAGGGTTAGCCTTAGAATATTGTGATTTGGATCCAGCCATAGTGGCTTATAAACCACAGCTTTATAGTGCAATGTGTAACATTTTCATATCCCCACCTAATCTACTTTAAAAGGTTGTACAGGTGGAAGATTGGTAAAGCAAAAATGATGGGCTGTGTCAGTAGCTCCAATATCACTGACCTTCTAACTCCTCTCAGTTATTTTATCTACAAAATTAGCCAGCAACTAGTAGAGTGCAGGATTTGTGTGTGTTTTCCAGTAAACTCCAACTATCATGACCTAGTGGTGCCAAACATTAGTAGAAACCACGAGGAAGATAAAAAGCCTGAAAAAAATCCTTAATGGCAGGTGGATTTGTCTTATCATATTAGTTTCTACTAATGTTTAACAGAAGGAATAATCTTGGCTACAAATTCAACTATTGAGGAATTTCCAGAGACCAGTTCTCTTCTGGGACGCTGGAAAATGATTACCTCTCATTGTTGTTCATCTTTGCTAACAGTGGTGATCATTAAGCACTGGATTCCAACTTCCATAGCTGTCATCTGACATATCTGGTAATCAGAACATTGGGGAGGCTTTGCTGGCTGGAAATCTTGGAATTTGTAGTTTCATCACAACTTGTGTACCCAACGTTGGCCAAGGCTGCTTAAGAGAGTCATGAGCTAAATGGACAAAATCAGCTTCCAAAGTCTTGATACTTCCTGTACTAGTTCATGGAACTGACAACTCTGGATCTTCATCAAGCAAATACATTCTGAGTGCAGAAGGGTAAGTTTCCTTCTCCACAAAACCTACAAAACATTCTGAATCCGGGAGAGGGAAGCATGAAATACAGAAGGGCATTAATATCTAATTGTCTGTATTTTTCAAGAAAAATTCCTATGTTATTTTTAACTCAAAATTCCATTTCTTGGACCTGTGATCACAATCATTCTCACCTGGCTGAATGTTCAGTTCTGGATTGTAGGTGATCAGAAAGTCAGTAGGTGTGTAGGTCATCAATAGGTTGTTTCTCTATGAAGCTTCCAAATCTGCAATATGAGTTAGGATTTGAGTGTATTAATCCAGGTCTGAATTAGAATGATGTTGAATGAAGGTTCAGAAAAGATATCCACCTACCTCTGCCATCAAGCTGGCTGTTTCACCACTATCTTCTCTAGGAGTCCAATTTGGCTGAAGGAGATTTCACCTCTATATCTTCCAGAGTAATAGGACTGCTACAAGGAGAAACATTTCAGGATGTGGTAGGAAAGAGTGGCATCAAAGAATTGAGTCAGCTATGATTCATAACAGCTCCCCTTCTCTTCCACCCACCGTGGGATTTGCAGTAAAAAGGGGGGATAAGATTTAAGAGCAAGATCTTGCTGATTACAATTACATGATGACTGGTTTCCAGCGTAGTTTGAAAAGACTAGGGGTGTGAGACTCTGTTTTCACTGACATTTATCTCCTGATATATTTTCTATAGTGGTATTTTCAGACAGAGTTGAAATGAAAACTAGGAAAATATTGCTTTTTAAAAAAAATCAAACTTTAAAAACAAAATGAACATACCAATAGTTGGCCTTAGAACATTTTATTTTCTATTTTAATTTTTATTTCTTTTTTTTTTATTCAGTGTTGTAGCAGCATAAATGCTAACATCAGCAACATCCACAATATTAAATATACTTTATAAGAAAGATGAAGTGATGAAATATTGAGTGGATTTCAAATGTAAATAAATTTTAAAATGTCTTATGATAAAAAAAATATTACTAAGCACATCAAGGATAAAAATGAAACCAATTATAACATTTCAAATGTAATGCAATATCCTCCTGTATACAGGTTATCCTTGATTTACAACAGTTCATTTACTTTAGTGACCCTTCTAAATTACAACAGCACTGAAAAAGGTGGCTTCTGATAGTTTTTCACACTTATGACCATCCCCATAGTCGCATGATCAAAATTCAACTGTTTGGCATCTGGCATGCCTTTATAACAGCTTCAGTGTCCTAGGGTCATATGATCGCCTTTTGTACTGGCAAGCAAAGTCAATGGGGAAGCCAGATTTACTTAACAACCATGTTATTGACTTAACACCTGCTGTAAGTCACTTAACAACCGTGGCAGGAAAGGTTATAAAACAGGCAAAATTCACTTAACAAATGACTCACTTAGCAACAGAAATTTTGGGCTCAGTTGTGGTCATAAGCTGAGGACTTCTTTTTATATGAGGGAGCTGTATCATAACCCATTCAGAGTGTGCTGGAAAAGCCAACTCTCAAAGGTTTTATGAGCACCCGAGGATCAATGTTGGTTAGATTTCAAAGGGATTGTTGTTCCTTGGGGCAGACACTGCCAACCAACCTACTGTCGCTAGAACATTGGATTGCTCCAATCCCAGGCTTTTCAGATACAGAACATAGTTCTGTTTTTAAAATAACAATAAACACTATGCCTACTCAGAAATTAAAACCCAAACTTTATGAACCGGCATTTAGTCCTTCATATTCTGCAGGAAGCAAAGGAGCTATAAAGTTATCTAGAAATGAAAAACATATGCCTTTTTTGAAATATGTGCTTGTGACATCTCATTATCTCATGCTGAGATAATCATGTGGTACATGTGGCTATAACAAGTGCATAAAAATGTGGAAAGTCTGTGAGAACAAAATCCTCTCTTGCTTTGTTGGGGTTTTGGTCCAATTCATAACCCAATGACAGACAGATAGCAAACAGTTACTTCTTTTTATATGTACAGCTTTTATTGAAAGTTTTAAAAACAAAAGTAAAAACTAATACAAATGAATATAGGAAGAAAAAAGAAAAAAAAATCAAAGAAGAAGCTGAAGTGTGAGAAAGAAAAATATATAAATTGGCTTCTGATCCTCTTTACAGCAGATATAAGTAAATTATAAATTTATTTTTTTCTCTAAAGTTATATCACAACTTTCTTCTTTCTATAATGTAGCCGATCAAACTGTGAACCATAAGTTTATTTCTCTCTGTATACACAGAACATCCATAAGGGTTATCAAACAAGTCGATTTAGTTGTTTCAGCTTAACCAATCCTCCATTGTAGGTATTGTCAAATCTTTCCATTTTGTGCATATAGTAATCCCGCTGTGATTATCATACATAAAAACAAAGTTCCATACTCTTTTTTCAAATGTTTATTCTAAGTCCAAAGAGGAAGAATTTTAAAAACTTCCGAATCATTGTATGTATTTGAATGCAATTTTTTTTTAGCTTTTTTGCATATCCACTAAGCACAAAATTACTTTTCCAGGGCTTTTTAATGCAACATAATTTATCACCAGCAGGGAATGGCTTTTCAGAAAATTCAAAGGGCATCAGCTTTTACTCCTTATTTGAAGCTGTTTCTTGGTTTGAACTTTTTACACCAAGTGCCTGCATCTATGCAGCCCTGGCTGCCCTTGAAAAAGCTAAAGAAGTCAGACTGGTTAATATTTAGATTGGAAACTGTAATGAAATTTAAAAAATGTCAGGCTAGACTGTAGAAAACAATAGCAAAGTATTTCCATATTATTGCCCAAGAAAGTAGCCGGGCTGTTCGGCCATATTTACACAGTTTCCAATATTAGCAGCAACTATTCTGGATTTGTTCAAATCATCACCTGAATTACAAAGAATACAGGTAGTCCTCAACTTACATTTTGGTTCCAAAATTTATTTTGCTAGGTGAGAAATTTGTTGACTGAGTTTTGTCCCATTTTATGACTTTTCTTGTAGTTAAGAAGAGCCGAGGTGGTGCAGTGGTTACAGTGCAGTACTGCAGGCTACTTCTGTTGACTGCCAGCTGCTTGCAATTTGGCCGTTCGGATCTCACCGGCTCAAGGTTGACTCAGCCTTCCATCCTTCCGAGATGGGTAAAATGAGGACCCAGATTGTTGGGGGCAATATGCTGACTCTGTAAACCGCTTAGAGAAGACTATAAAGCACTATGAAGTGGTATATAAGTCTAAGTGCTATTGCTATTAAGTGAATCACTGCAACTGTTAAATTAGTGGTTAAGTGAATCAGGATTCCCCAGGGATTTTGCTGATCAAAAGGTCAGAAAAGATGATCAGATGACTCTGGGACACTGCAACCGTCATAAATATGAACCAGTTGCCAAGCTTCTGAATGTAAATCTCATAACCATAGGAAATGCTGCAACAGTTGTGTGAAAAATGGTCATAAATCATTTTTTTCAGTGCCACTGTGACTTCAAACAGTCACTAAACAAACTGTTGTTAAGTTGAGGACTACCTGTACATAACCTCATACTTCACCCTTGCTTCCTTGAAACCGTGTCCAAGTTTTAAAAACTAAGTTGGAAAGAGGGGGGAAGAATTACCTTTAAAAGAATAAAATGCCATTACAAAGAACGTAACTTCTCCAAAAGCTTTTTTTTTTGTAGCTACTATTGTAATTAATGTTATTTAGGTTTCAACCTTCAAAACACCACTAGAAAAAACAGGTTGCATCTATCCTACAAAAAGCTTTTTTTTTTTCCTGTTAAAAATCTGCAGACAGAATTTATTGTCACAGAACAGCTTCTTCCTTTCCATTCCAAAGGAAATGGTGATGCAGCACAATATAAGCTGACATGCCTGGATGGGAATGGAGGTTTGTACTGTTTACATTTCCAGTGAACAGCGGGAAGGGGGGACAAATGCAGTCATCCCAGCTTCAACCCACCATCCAGGTTCTCTCAAAAAGAGGACACATTGTTCACATACAATCACTCAACCATCTGTGACAAAGACAGATTTTTCTTTAAAAACAAAACAAAAAACAAACAAACACATAAATTAAATCTCCATGGAGCTTTCAGCAGAACTGTGCCATGAAAATATCACTATTTGAAGAAACTAAAGAAAAGCCAAGGATTGCTCTTGATTTCATCATGAGCTGGAAGACTTCCAACATGCAAAGAGGCCTAGTAATGGCGACTCAAGGCTTTTTGAGATGTTGGGTCATGCCACTCCATTCTATGTCCACTAACTTGCAAGGGGCAAATTAAAGAAATTGAGGGTCCTCCTAGGTTCCATCTGATCTTCCTAAGATAGTATGAACAAAGTGGAAATTATTGCAGGATTAATGAAAAGTCGCCTAAACTATCTTTCTTGCAAGTGATAATACAGTAAAATGATGAAGGAGCCCCCTTGCATTAGAAAATGTTCTTCTGTTTGGAGAACTCAGTGGCACGGGGCAAAAAAATTAATATAGTCAACATATACAAATACCTTTTAAGTGCTTGCTTAGATACTGAGTTAGTCAAAATTATAGTAAGCTGACTAAAAGTGGTAGGATAAATTAAGCTCAACTAAATTCAAATTCAGTTTGAATTTGAACTGCTTATCCTAATGTCCTACCAGCCAATTTTACAGAATGTACTTTCATGTCCTGGCCTTTGTTTCATTTTCAATCCACTGCGGTGGCAGCTTATGTTCATCTTTAGGAGTTCTGTTCTCCCCCACCCCTTCTTTTCTCCTGACACAAGTTCAGTCATGCAAACATTCTGTATTGTCTCACTGACAAGACAGGTGATGATAAAGTCAGGGGCCAGGGATCTGCCCAGCTCCCAATGACTAACTATGGTTTGTTGCAGACAGTCACCCCCTTCTCCTTTAAGTCACTGGGTACATTGTTCCATGAGCTGCAGAAAACATCAGATTCCTGACTCGCGTTCGAAGGAAGAACTTTCCTCTGTCCTTGTGATTGATACTCAGGCTATTTCTGTACATGCGTCTACTATATTGGTCTTCTGCAAGATCAGTACTGTATACCTGCAAGCAAAGTAGCCCAGGTGACTTGTCAATGTCTCAGAACACAGACCCAAACTGAAGCAGAAGGACGCTTTTTAATGCATCCCTTCAAGTTTTTCACTGCAACACTCCTACTGCTCATTAGCTTTTTAACCAGGTTATTTGGACACAGCTTTATTGGCTTTTCAGAAGACTACTGGTCTCATGTTTGGAAATAGACTGAGTACATATTTGTACCCTATGACTATCATTAAGAGTTGTACCATATGACTCTTTTCTTTTGTGTACACGGAGAACATATGCACCAAGACAAATTCCTTGTGTGTCCAATCACACTTGGCCAATAAAGAATTCTATTCTATTCTATTCTATTCCATTCCATTCCATTCCATTCTATTCTATTCTATTCTATTCTACAAGTTACCAATGCAGAATATCTCCATGCTGATGATTAGTCACACTTATTAAATGTTTGGTTGTGTTGTTTCCACTGCAGGTGAAAACACATGGGAAATAATTCTAAGTTAAAGAATCCACCAGTCTCTATATTTGTATGGTTCTGCAACTAAGCTGTAATGACAGGTACCCTTCAAGCCTCATTAGGGAAGCAGATTAGAGCTTAGCTGTTAGGACAACACTAATTTTACAGGTGAGAGCCAGTGTGGCATATTGGTTAAAGCTTAGGCTAGAAACCAGGAGACTATGAATTCTAGTTCACACTGAGGCACAAAGCCAACTAGGTGACCTTGGGCCAGTTACCTTCTCTCAGCCCTAGGAAGGAGGCAATGGCAAACCACTCCTGAAAAAACTTTCTCAAGAAAATTGCAAGGACTTGCCCAGGAAATTGAACAGAAGTGGGGGGAAATATTCTGGTGGAGTTTTCTGCCACACCAAGGACTGAAGGAATGCACATTCATGTTGTAGTGAGGAAGAGTCTTGAGACTGTAATAATATAACACATTCAACTTAGCTACTGAATTAGTCCCTTTTCTGGGCTTACATAGTACATTAAATTCATGTTTTCCAATTTGGCCATCTTAAGATGGGTACCCATCAGTTGCCAGAACTACCCAGCTGTGAGGTCATCAAATGCCTTTATAAATGTGACCTTTGAATAGCACTAATGTGTGGCTAAATTCAAATTCAAGTGTTTCTAGCCACCAATACGATTATTTCAGATATATTTTTTAAAAAAGAAAACGTATTTGTCAGCTTTTAAACCATCTCGCAATCACTCCCAGGTGCTTGTTTTATAATTTAGAAAGAGGTGTTCTCAAAATCCACTGGCTGTAACTGGGTTTAGAGAAACTACAGTAAACCCTGTGAGCTTGATGTGTCAAAAATGTGGAAAATGCCTAACTTGACACTTTGGCATATCAGTGCCCCTCCCCCAGGAACAAAAAAGAAACAATTCTTTATATTCACCTTTATTTTAAAACAATACACTCCAATTATTTGTGGTGCTGTGTATTATATAAAATACGTCAAGTAGTTATAAAAATAAAATATGAATAAAACAAACTAATATTCAAAGGCTCCAGAGGCTGTGTGAGAACACTGCTCTTTCTGCCCTGTTGGATGTTGGAAAACACTGGCATCTCACACAAACTTTTGTGACACATTTGCCTTTATCGTTTTAGAGGGAAAGGGCAATTTCATTTGGGTTTCCAAATGTATAATTTTCCTGCAGAGCCACTGCCCCCTATAGTGGCTCTTGTATGATGAGTTCTTTGAACGGGGATTGTAATAGGTCAGTGATGGTGAACCTTTTTCTTATGGCGTGCCAAAGTTGTGTGTGTGCGCGCTATTGTGTGTGCATGCATGCCCACACTAATTCAATCCTCCCCGCCCACTTGCACATGCACATGCCCCTCTCCCCACGCATGCATGCACAACTCCTCCGGAAGGCTGAAAACCAGCTGGCTGGCATGCAAATGCATGCCAGAGCTGCCTGCTGGCGTACCAGCAAATATGGCTCCACATGTCACCTGTGGCACATGTGCTATAGGTTCACCATCATGGTAATAGGTCATGCATTTGAGGTGTGAACTCCATTGTCTGAAGCCCAGAGAAGTGGTCTGACCTTGCTGCTCTCTGTAGTTTGGGTTCAGTTCCATTTTGTTCTCTTTAACGAGAGATATTTAAAATGTTCAAAAAATGCAATGGCGCCAAGGAATCATTTATGATGTGTTCGCCCACACAGTATGCTTTAAAAGGCAGGGACACTGACTTAACTAATTATATAAATGGCCTTAACTAATTATATAATGACCTGAAATAGCCCAAATCTTCTCTGGACCTAACCTAACTTCTCCCATGTTGTATAAGTTCCTCACTGAGGTTTTATTGCCCCTCTCTGATTTGAACACAGAGATGAAATCCTAGAGAAGATCTGTTAAACAGGCTCTTTAGGAATCCTACTTCTGTCACTCTGTTACTCTCTATTTCCTAAAGCAGTTCTTCTCAAAATGTGGACAAAAGGAAGGGGTCCCCAAAACTCTTTCAGGTTTCTGCAAAGTCAAATAAAGAAATATATTAAAACTTCTCTGTTTTAATTGCTAATAAATATCAGTGGATATAACTAACATAAACAAAAGCTGTTTGGGGCCATCAACCATTTTTAAGTATCTAAAAGGGTTCTGAGATCATAATGTTTAAGAACTGCTGCTCTACAGCTACAGGGAAGAATAAAAAGGAGACACAAGACATACTTGCTATTCCTGGTATATTAGGTGAGATAAAGTATTATGCGGAGAAGTTTATTCTGAGTCACAAAAATATATTGAGTAAAATTACATCTTTCAACCTATCTACTGAACCCTCGCCGTCCCTTTTAATATTATGTGGCATGTGTAAAAATCACAGGGCATAATGCAAAACCTATGGTTTTTAAAATATTTTTCTAGAACTTAGGTTGGAAGCAGGAAAAAATATAAGAAAGAAAGTCATCGTCTACTTCAGGTACAGGCATTGCCCCAGGATACATCTAAGATTGTAATAAAGGGCAGATAACTGCAGTGGATATGGGAATGAAGTAGAACGGGCAAAGTTCATGAACATGACTGCATCATGCCAAGATTTTCTGAGACAGCTAATTCTAGGTTTTCTCTTTTTAAATTGTATCAAACTGTCCCTGATTTCCATGATTAATATCCCAACAATTACACACACACACACACACAAATACACAGAGAGATATTACTCTCTTTCTAAACACATAGACATATACAGTACACATAAATGCACACATTTCTCTCTCTCTACATGCGCGCGCGCACACACACACACACACACACACACAATCCAAGCTATTAACTTTAGTCTATATTTGTGACAGTTGGAGGTGAAAATATTAGAATAAGGTATAATTAAGAAATCCAAGATAAATTATGTTACAGGTAGTCCTTCACCTATGACCACAATTGAGCCCAAAATTTATGTTGTTGAGGCATTTAAGTGAGTTTTGCCCCATTTTACGACATTTCTTGCCACAGTTGTTAAGTGAATCACTGCAGTTGATTAGTTAGTAATATGATTATTAAGTGAATCTGGTTTCCCCATTGACTTTGCTTGTCAGAAGGTTGCAAAAGGGATCACATGACCTTGGGATAGGAGCAATGGTCATAAATATAAACCAGTTGCCAATCATCTACCATTTGATTGCATGATCATGGGGATGCTGGAACGGCTATAAGTGTGAAAAATAGTCACTTTTTTCATTGTTTCTGTAACTTTCAATCATTACTAAATGAATGGTTGTAAGTCAAGGACTACTTGTATTTTCCAAAACATTCCAAGGAGCAACCGTGAAAGGTATTCAGATTGAACAGCTGATACAAAAGAATATGCTGAGACAGCTTGAGTGGGATGTCAAGATGAAAGGGCCAAGATAAACGGCAGCGGCCTACAATTAATTATTCATCAAGTTATTAATAGTTGCAGTTGTTCCTTTACCACAAAAATCCCACTTACCCCAGTCCTGGGAAACAGGAAAGCTTCTGTTCAAATAATCATGCTCCTCTCCAAACCAAACTCATTCTGCTCCTAACCCTGTAGATTCAGGCGGAAAGGAATCCCCAAATCTGATAACGGTGAGTTTTCCAAGACTGTGGGAGGTGAATGTATTTTAGGTTTTGGAGCGTTGTTAAATCACTGAAGCTTTTGAAATATAACCCCAAAAGAGTTCCATTGACAGCATTAAAATTACAACTCTCAGGGCAATGAATTGGGTTGCATCTGGAAGACCCTGAACTAACCTTTTTTTTCAGTTAATAATTCCTAGTCTTCATAAATCTCTTGGACATGTTGCCTGTACAAAGCCTATTTTACCAGTGTGACCTGATGGGAAAAGCAAAAAATGTGCACTAGAACAAGTAATATAATCAAGCACTTCCACAATGTTTCTCCACATTATATAGTATAGAATTTTATATCCTGGTATCACAGCCACTTCTATTTGCCTTTTTTCTAAACTCAAACAGTAAAAGCATGTATTGCAATTTTTATTAGTGGGGTGTTATTCAAGCTATTTTCTACTTCTTTTTCAGCTCAACATTTCCCTTGTGGAAAAGTGGTGGTTAGGAATGTATGCAACATTCCAAATATTGATGCATTATTGTCACTTTCATTCCAATTACTTTTCTGCCATAGGACCTTTCCTTTAAAAAAAACGATTGCTGCAAATTTTTATTAAACAATATACCACAAGACCTAAGATTCCTTTTCTGATTAGTCACTATGACTTAAACCCCATCATCATATTTACTGCAGGATATCTTTTGGGTCATAATTAATTTTTGGGAGGGAACAGAGGGCTGCAATGCAATGACTGCAAAAGCATTTATAAATGGATGGGTGATTATGCAACCCCCTCCCCCTCTTTTCTTTCTGAGGGAGGATAGTGTTGTTTCATGTGTTAAATTGCATTACAGGGCATGCACAACAGGTTTTTATTTACACTGCCTATCTATAAATGCTAGGAAGATGTGTATTATCAGAAAGAATTATGTGGACTCCAAACTATGGAAATATAGGACTCCACACTATGAGCCTAAAGTTTGCTTGGCAACATGAAAGAAATGGCTTTCTCCTGCCTAGTGTTTTCAACTTCACAGTCCTTCCTAGCGCCTTGATATTTTTGATGTTGTTATCTGGGTAATTTGCCTGGGTTCAGGATCTCAACAGGGCGTGCCAAAATGTTTATGAAGCAGCACTGTCTTCTGACTGCCATGTACATCAGTGAAATCTTTTTCTTTGTTTGACTAATGACATAGTAGATGGACATGTGCTAGAAACTCCAAATACTGCTGCAACTCTGATTCATTTTATTATCTCGAAAAAAAAATCAACAGTCTCTGGGTTTGTTTCACATACTGAGACATACCTTGGGTGGGCCCCATCCATAGTTGAGTTTATGGTCACTGCCCTCTAACAATGCTGTTCTTTAACTTTCTGTATCTGATGTTCTGTTGGCCTAGAAAGCCACTTCTCATAACATGGAAGGCAAAAGACAATTTTAAACCCATTATTTAATAACTCATGCTTGGAAGACAACAATGAGTTCTGTACAGGAATTCCAAATTTTGCTGGTTCAGCAAATGGGGGTGAGGATAGTGGAAAAGGAATTGCAATGCTGCCATTTCAGACATGACTAAGAGCAACATGGACAAATTGATACTATCTCACTTTGGGCCTGTCATCCACCTTTCAAGTCTTTCCTTTCTGACCAGTGGTTTAGGAGTATGTCTCAATTTAGAAAGCATGAGGAAAATTCTTTCTTCTTTCTCAACTCTTGCTTGTAGCTGCCAGCATTTCGCGCCCACTCAACAGTGAAATTTCTGCTTTGCTGCTCATGCAAACTCCTTCCTTCCCTCAAAGCTCTGTAATTCAAATACCCATTTTTAATATACCACCTAAGCGGTATCCCCTTTAGGCAGCAGAGAGGAGCATTTGCCTGCACACACAACACACACACACACACACACACACACACACACACACCATTTATATAATTGTTGGATTATCTCTGAAGATTTCTGCAGACAGTTTTCCTGCATAGTTTTGGTTAAAAAAAAGATCAGTACATACGTTTACATAAAGCATCATATAAGAACCCTATATCATGCATAGCATGTGTCCATAGGTATCAGAAGAGTAGGGAGAGGAAGGAGGGGCAAATGTCAAAGTATATGGTACATTGTGACATCATAACAGATATCCTATTATACACCAGTATACGTATGTCAGAGCTCATATCTTGTTTTTTCTGTCCTGGTAGTTAGTAATGGACATTTAATATTTGCAGACGTATATCAATCATCTTCATCATCATAACTATCATCCCTCCTTCTTCTCCTCTTCCTCCTCCCCCCCCCTTTTAATTCTCATTCAATTTGATGGGAAAGGAAATCAGCTTCTTTTCTTCTATTTTTCCTAAAGAAAATACTGGTGAAATTCTTGGAAATTGGTCTGAGAATACTTGCATTCACCTTGATTATGAGTAGCCATTTGGATATAAATGAAAACATTGCCTTTTAGTTTCCCAGAAGGTATCTAACGTGTGCCCATCTCTATCATTCTCTAAGTTCTTGAGAAATATTTGAGACTGTCCTTCAAACTCGTTAAAATTCAGGCCTCTATGCTTTCTATACTGTTCCCTTTTGAGTTCATGTGATTGAAAACAAACGTAATCATAATCCATCAGAAAAGTGGAAATGAAACAGTTTGTCCAGGATCTAATATTCTGCGTTACCGCAATATATTTAAGAAACAACAGTAGAAACAATAATGCAAGATTTTCAGTCCTGCAGTCATTCACACGCACCCTATGGAGATAATAGCCAATACTAATTTATTTTCTCATCTAGTTTTTGGAGGGAGGGGGCAGTTAGACCTCAGCTTGTATCTTGCTGAAATTCTTCCTCCAAAATCAATTGCTTTAAGGAATCCTGATTGCTCTTTCTCCAACTTATTTTATTTTTAAAGTAGATAGAGAAGCAAAAATAAAACAGGGACAGAGGAATATTCAAATATTTCATGAGATGCAATTAAAATAAAATACGAATGATGCAGGTTTTATGTGCATTCAAGAAACAAGACCGTCCTGCTTCTTTTTCTTTTAAGCAGCTTGGAGTATTTTCTCTACCTATATGAGAGAGAATTAGATATGCTTCCAAACAGTCAGTTTTTTAATATATTGCTTTATTGTAGGTCCAATATATTTAAAATTAGGGTGACAGAGCCTCCAGAGAATTTTAAATATTGTGCTAGAAAGAAAATAAAGGACAAGGCAATCATGAAAAAATAATAACTAACTGATATGAAAGTAGATTGGTACTTGGCTATAGCAATAGCAATAGCAATAGCAGTTAGACTTATATACCACTTCATAGGGCTTTCAGCCCTCTATAAATGTCTTCCTTCCTTCCTTCCTTCCTTCCTTCTCTCCCTTTCCCTTTCCCTTTCCCTTTTTCTCCCCTCCCTTCCCTTCCCCTCTCTATTCTCCTCTTCTTATAAAATGTTAAACAGTGAAGTTTTTGTTCTTTTCATAGATTATCAGAACATATTTTCCCAATGGCTAGATTCACAAAATAAGCTAAAACTGAAACCCAGGTAAATAAAACTTAATTGCTGTGGTTACATAATATGTATTAGAGACATCACCCCTATTCACCAGATTGTTTCTTTAATGGGGCAGAAGAGACAAAAATGTCCTACTTTATATCTCTTTTCTGCTGCTGTTATATATGGGGGAAAGACCTAAGACCAGTTACACCAAAAGCTCTCATTGGGACTATCCATGAAAATTATCCACAATGTTTTTTCAAGCCTGAAAGGTTTTCCCTTTTTGATATATAAAGATACCAATGTTAGATACTAGCAACTGTTATAATGGTTTCCACCAAGGTCCTCTGTTCCAGTGGGAACAGAGGTTTAATCTCATTGGTCCAAGGATCTGACAGCTCCCTATAAAAGGGCTGCTGTCAGACTGAACCTTTGCTGGATTGTACATACTTGACCTGTTACAATAAAGAGCTGTTGTTGCCCTTAGTTTAAGTGTGCCTTTCCATTACCCGATTTAACACTGGCAACAAGGGTGGGATTGGAAGGCAACTAGGCAAACCAAAAAGAGCGTAGCAATCCAGCAAGTAAATCCAGCCGGGAGCTCAGTGTGGCTTCGAGCAGCCATTTTTGAGCAGCAAACTCAAAACGCCCTCAGAACACAAAATGGCCATGCACGCCCCACCGACTCCATATGACCCAGTCACCGAGCACTGGGACTCGTATATGCTGAAGTTCAACTGCTTCCTCGAAGCCAACGACCTCATGGGCCTTTCTGAAGGCTGCAAGAAGAACATGTTCCTTGGTTACTGTGGACAGGAAGTGTTTGAAACAGCCAAAGAACTATCTGAGCCAATGCTGCTACAATCAGTTGCTTGGTCAGTGCTCCAACAGACGCTGAGGACACACTATGCTCCCAAGCCGTCTAAGCACGTCCGCCGGCACGAATTTAATATTCGTAATCAGAAGGAAGGTGAATCGATCAATGAGTACATTGTGGCACTAAGGAAAGCTGCAGCGTACTGCACGTTCCGTGACCTAGATGAACTTATACTAGACTGCATCATATGCGGTATGCGGGACATTAATTTACAGAGGAGGTTACTTGCCAAATCTAACCTCACTCTACAAATTGCCTTGGACGAAGGCAGGGCATCCAAATTGTCCGTTAAGTCTACAGAAACCCTGCAGCACCAAAGCACTCCACAAGACGCACAAAAAAGTGCATGCATACATCGCAAGGCTGCAAAGGCTGAGAGCTCAAAAGATGAAGGTGACAGCTGCCACATGCACAGCAGCCACGCCAAGGTGGCCCGCAAATTCGAACCGCATTTCCCACCTTGCGCAAGCTGCAGAGGAGACCATGCCAGATCGTCTTGCCATTTCCGCGATGCTATCTGCCAGCGCTGCGAGTGAAAGGGGCACATCGCAAAGGTTTGCAGAAGCGAGCACCGCACAATGACCTGGCAGCCCAGAAGCTGACCTAACTGCCAGCAGAGGCCCAACTAAGGGGCATGGCAGCTGCCACCACGGTGCTCAGAGGGCAACACCAGAGTCAGCCACCACATTTCAATCAGCCAAGTCCGCACAAGACGACCAAAAAAGCTGAAGGTCACAGTCCTCATTGATGACTCTCCATGTGACTGAAAGAAATGCACGAAAAATTTTTTTAACCAACTGATACACTTTCTACAGTATGTAAAGAAAGAGGATTTTTTGTGTTGTGTCTGTTTTGAATAATAAAAATAAAAAAAACTTTTAATAAAAAAAAGAAAGACAAGAGCACTGAAGCAATTTTTAAGGAGTTCAAGGACGTCTTCGGCACTGGTCTGGGTAAGTATGTGGAGACTCCAATCTCTTTTAATTGGACCCCAAAATAGCCCCCATAAGGAAAAAACCAAAGAGAGTACTTTTTGCTCTCCACCCCAAAATTGATCTGGAAATTGACAAGCTCGTAGTCCAGGGAATCGTAGAGTCGGTTGATCACACATGCTGGGTGACCTCTATAGTGACACCTGTCAAATCTGACGTGTCTGTCCGAATCTGCTCTGACCACAAATGCACAATCAATCAAGCATTACAACAAAGCGCTTACGCCGTACCCATTGTACAGCATTTATTACATTCTTTAGGCCCGGCAAAATATTCGCTAAATTGGACATGGTACAGGCATACCAACAATTGGCTGTAGATGGCACTATGACGGAGGCTCAAACCATTGTGACGCACAGTGGTGCATTCAAATGTAACCGCGTGCAATTTGGAGTTAGTATCACCCCTGGACTGTTCCAAAGCATCATGGAACGGCTTTTGTAGGGGATTCCAGGAGTCGTCCCCTATTTTGATGACATCTTAGTATCGGCTGCAAACGAGGCGCAACTTTTCAAACATTTACGAACTGTTTTGACCAGAATTCAAGACGAAGGCCTCCGTCTCAGAAAATGCCAAATTAACGTGCCAAGGGTTGAATTCTTAGGGTACCCAATAGACGGCTCTGGGATTCACCCAACCTCTAAAAAAATTAAAGCAATCTAGGATGCCCCTACACCTTGCAATCAAACGGAGCTGCAGGTGTTCCTTGGGCTCCTTAATTTCTACAGCATCTTTCTTAAACAGAAAGCCACCATTGCTGAGCCCTTACATCGTCTCCTGGCAAAGAACATGAAGTGGTCCTGGGGCAGCGCCTAGGCAGCCACATTTGCAGCAGTAAAAAGACTTCTGCCAGCAGACACGTTCCTGGTGCAGTACAGCCAGACCCTGCCACTGGTGTTGACTTGTGATGCTTCTCTGTTTGGTGCCGAAGCTGTCCTCAGCCATGCCCAATGGAACCAAGGCTTCCATAATCTATTACTCAAGAACCTTGTCCGCTGCCGAGTGGAACACAGCCAGCTGGACCATGAGGCTTTGGCTGCAGTGGCTGGTGCAAAAAGTTTCCATGAGTACCTCTACAGCTGTGATTTTGAACTAATTACGGACCACAAACTTCTACTGGGCTTGCTGGCTGGGGATCGACCTGTGTCATTATCACCGCAGATGACCAGATAGACTATTTTCTTAGCAGCCTAACACCTATCGTCTCGTCCACTGACCAGACTCCACTTTGGGGCATGCCAATGCCTTGAGTTGCTGCCTGCTGCCAGAACGTCTTGCAGACCCTACCCCTGAGATGCCAGGCCTTCTTATTGACTGCTTGGAGACTGGTCCTGTCTCATCTAGTGACTCTGCACCACTCCGCCACTCTGCAAAAGACTCCACCATCAAGCAAATTTTGAACTGGGTATGGAGGAGGGCCCAAGGGGCCTGTTGGGTATGATTTCAAAATGTATTATTGTAAGAGAGATAAATTGTCTGTTATTAATGGCTATTTGCTGTGGGGGGACCGGATCATTGTTCCACTCAAACTGCGCATTGCATTATTAGAGGCTTTACACATAGGGCATCCTAGAATTGTCAGGATGAAGTCTTTGACCTAACATGGACAGGGATATGGAAGAATTTGTGGCTACCTGCACACCGTGCCAGGAGTCCAGACCAACTCCCCCAGAAACGCCCGCTAAGGAGTGGGAGCGTCCTCAAGCACCGTGGTCTAGGGTGCACATTGATTTTGCTGGCCCCGTTCATGGCCAGACATTCCTAGTAGTTGTGGATGCCTACTCGAAATGGTTAGAGGTAGTCCTCATGACCTCCACTACGGCAGAGGCGGTCATCAAGGTACTATGGAGACTTTTCTCCACACACGGCCTGCCCGATGTCCTGGTCTCTGACAACGAGTCCCAATTCACGGCCATGCAATTCAAGACCTTCTTAGTAGCACAGAGAATCACACATGCCCTGGTCGCGCCATTCCATCCGGCCTCCAATGGTCAGGCGGGGAGAATGGTGAGATCTGCAAAAGAGGCCCTATCCAGGATGGGCCCAGGAGATTGGCAAATACGGGTTGACCATTATCTTTTAATTCAACACAGCATGCCAAGTGCCACTACAGGGAGAAGCCACTCCGAGCTTCTCATGGGTCTCCGGCTAAGGTCCCACTTAGACCGGCTACACCCAAACTATTCTGCCGCATCACCCCCAGACTCCACAAGCAAAATTCAGAATTTTATCGTAGGGGATTCAGTTTATGCCCACAACTACGCCAGGGGAACTGTGGATTCCTGCCACAGTGATAGGCATCACCAGACCTCGCTCTTATCTCATAGAGCTCGAGGACGGTTGGAATTGGAGAAGGCATGATGACCAACTCCATGGCCGCCTCTCCAACTCCACTCTTAGACAACCAGAGATAACTCCTGCTCAAGTTAGCCAAAGCCCTACCCAAAAAGAGCACGAAGTCACTCCTTCCACAGCCAATTCAAACCCGAATACACCAGGATATTTAGCTACTTGTGTTGCAGGACTACAGCGTGCTCCAAGCGAACCGGCTCTAGAAGTTCCAGCCGCGGCCTGTGAAAGGTTCCAGGAGCTTCCACCAAGTGAAGCTGCAGAGCAAACAGGTCCGTCCGACCTGTCCGAAGAACACCCTCCGAATAAACTGAGCAGGTTGGGCAGAGCTACCAAAAAGCCTGCCTACCTGCATGATTATGTTACCAGTAGGATGATTCCATCTAAGAGGGGAGGGGTGTTAGATACTAGCAACTGTTACAATGATTTCCACCAAGGTCCTCAGAACAGAGGTTCAATCTCATTGGTCGAAGGGTCTGACAGCTCCCTATAAAAGGGCTGCTGTCAGACTGAACCTTCACTGGATTGTACATACTTGTTCTATTACAATAAAGAGCTATTGTTGCCTTTAGCCTGAGTGTGCCTTTCCATTACCCGATCTAACAACCGATACATCGTATAAACTTCCCATTGTTTTTCCTGTCCTTCTCTCCCTGCTTTAGTCTGGCTTTCATTCCACTGTAGCAATTTATTGCTATGGTGTTTACTGAGAACATTAAACTGTACTTTTTTTTGCTAAATGAACTGAATGGTTTGGGTGCTTGGTCTGTTCTGGGTGTAAGGATGAACTAGGAGTATGTTGGGTACAAACCTGGATTATACCCACAGTTGTTTTTCAACAATATGCAATGCCCAGACCAATAAACTCCATTATGAAGTATTGGAATAGCTTGATGCATACATAGAAAGACAGTGATGGAGTTCATCTAGACCAGGGCTGTCAGATTCATGTGTCACAGTGGCATCATGTGACATATTGGGACTTCCCCCCCACTTTGGTCAGTGCATGACGCATCCGGTCCATGGGCCAGGAGTTTGACAGGCCTGCTCTAGGCCATATTACCCATTTCATGTAGTACAAACCTGGCCTGTGTTTCAACCAAGCCTAGAAATAATTCTACAGATGGTACTCTTAAATTATCTCCTGTAATATCTGTACAAAGAGGGACAACTAGTTTGGTCTTGAATGCTGGATGAAGAAATATGTTTTTATAGGCTGATGCAGACAGTGATTCATTGGATTGCAACCATGGATTGTGGGAAGGGGATCTCTGGCTCCACTACAGATCTGCCCTAATGCTGACTTTCTTGTGTTTTACAGGAGGAAAATTTTAACAGAGTGAGGCAGTTTTGCATGGACAGCCAACCTCCCATTGCACCCTCTCTGACATGAAGATTTATCAGTTTCTACCCACACTCCACATTTCAGAAATAAAATTTATGTCAGCACAAGGGACAGTTGTATGTCCTGTATGTCATGTATGAAGTCAGATTGCCTGAAATTTCCCATTTCTCTTAGAAAGGAAGAGCCTTTATCTTAAAAAAACAAAAACAAAGGCAGAATTCGTTTTTTTTAAAAAAGTAAGGTTTGTGATGAGGTAGATTAAATTAATAGATTAAATTAAATTTCTGATTAAATTGGAATTTGACAGAAGGATTTTTCAGTCTCCCATAGGTAACAAATCAATATAGGATAATATACATCTTAAAGATCTGTTTTCTAATCTAGAGGAATTAGGAAGCCATTAGCTAAGAACTATACTAAAGTTTCTTTCTTTCTTTCTTTCTTTCTTTCTTTCTTTCTTTCTTTCTTTCTTTCTTTCTTTCTTTCTTTCTTTCTTTCTTTCTCTCTTTCTTTCTGTCTGTCTGTCTGTCTGTCTGTCTGTATGCTTAAAACTAATTGATTGTTTCTGGGATGTCTAGTATTGTCTCTTCAATTCAATCTAATCCAATCACTGTGTCTTTTTCTATAATGTGGAACTATGATCCAAGTTAGTTCTAAAGAAGAACAAACTAGCATGATCTTGTGATTTGCTCAGAGCCTGAAGTCCGATATATGTGTGCTAGAATCTTCTTTAAAATGCTGTTTGTGTTTTTAACAGTCTTATTTACTGATATCCCACCTTTATTTTTTTTATAAACAATACAAGCTAGCAAACATATTATTATACTCTTTCCTTTTCATATTTATCCCACCTCAGCAACCCTGTGAAGTAGGTTGGGCTATATTTTTATTTCATTCAGCTTTGGTTGTCCTGCATGTAACTGTAGAGTTAAAGAAGATTATTATCTTTCATCTTCTTCCTTTTAAAAAGAATATCTATTTCTCTTCACCCCCTTATAAGATTAATGTATTCCCCCCAAAGCAGGAAGGAGCTGATTTTATTAGCTATACAACTCAATGTTTTTGAGCAAGAAAGAAGTGCTTCAAAATGCCTTTCTTTTTTTAAACCCTGTTTTCTCGCACAATAGGCTGTGTGAGACTGATCATACATATTTAAGTTGGGGAGAGTATGGTAGAAAGTTAGGTGGCGCAAAAACTATGAAGCTGCTAAACCAAGGCAAGATCTCTCTCCCTCCCTCCCTCCCTCCCTCTCCATAACAGAATATCACATTAATACATATAATCCACAAAAACAGCAAATAAAATGAGCATCATAAAACATCAGAGCAGTGGGTTATTTTAAAAACAATATGAGTGATGAACAAAATTATGAATAAAATAATGTATGAGCGGTTACCGGGGTGGCTACGGATATCTAGATTGTTTAGCCCTTGGACAGCAGTGCCCTCAAGATGATGTGTTTCATGCAGGAATCCAGGAAACCTTCTGAAGTTTGCAGGATGTTCTCATAGTCACATTCAGAATGATCAACTAGCCCCCATTTTTATTTCCAATATTGGCACCAGTCATAGTTGGTTCAAATCCAGTTGAGCAGAGGTAGGAGCTGAAGCTAGGAAACATAGACCATAGACAAAGAGAGTAGGGGAAAAGGATTTTGAGACCTACAAACATTCAACCAGTTGAACTAGCCTTCAAAAGGTGTGGGACTGTGGGTGTTTCATCACTGCAGGTTTTTAAGAAGAGACTGGTGTAGGGCAGGGGTCTCCAACCTTGGCAACTTTACGACTTGTGGACTTCAACTCCCAGAAATCCAGAAGTCATAAAGTTGGCAAGGTTGGAGACCCCTGCTATCTCCTGCTTGGACAGGGAGTTGGATCAGAAGACCTCCAATGTCTTTTCCAGCTCTATTCTGGTTGATTGGTTGGTTGGTTGACTGAACCTTTGGTCTCAGCTACATTGATATGGAAACATTTCAAAAGTGAACTAATTCAGTTCAAATGGGATTATCTTTAGTAATAAAGCTGGAGACAGGGAAAACTTGTAACACAGTCCATCAGAAAGGCAAAAGGTTGGTACTCAGCTTCCATACTTCATCTCAGCTCCTCCCAGTTCATTGCTGTCCAGATGTATTAGACTATAATCCAATCCAATCCAATCAAATACAATACAATACAATACAATAGCAGAGTTAACTGAGCAACTATAACTCCTTCCATGGCTACTGGTGAATGATATGTTATCTAGATAAATTGGATGAATAATTCTCAACATTTCCCAGTTAATTTATACCCTTGATTTTCCATTATATAGAGAGAGCTGTTTCCCCTTAATTCACAACCTTCATCATTCCTACAAAACAATCATAATAAAGTAAATTAATGGGGAGGGTGCTCTGGCAGCTGATAAGAGATATTCAGGTCTCCTAATCTGCCCTGATTGTGCTGAGAATGGTCCCTTTGGATAAAAAAAAAACAACTGGTGGTGCTACTTCCTCCCTCTAGTCTATATCCTTCTTTCCATGTCTCTGCCATCCCCACTGAACCATATTGGCTGATCTCAATAATACTGGGAAGTGCCTGCCTACTTTTCTTACACCTCACTACAGTCTGGAAGCATTACTAAATGGCTAATTCGCTTTGTGCTATTCTTATTCTGGCCTCAACTCTAGGGAAACAGAATACCCTGCGATGCCAAATAGAGACTGCATCATTTTTTCCTCCTCCTCGCTGTTGGACCTTTTCACTCGCTTCCAGAAAGCAGAAGGAAATCTGCGACCCCTTCTCTCTTTCTCTTTTCTAATAAAGGTGGATTAGTGTCTTTGACTGCGCCCTGGGTGTACTTCTGACCCGCTACATTCCTCCTTAAGAGACGGGGGCAGGAGAGGCTCGCTGACCTAAATATAGACGGATCATGGTAACGGAGGGCGTAGAGCAGACGGGGGTATGTACGCGTATGTAGATATATATACTCGTGTGTGTGTGTGTGTGTGTGTGTGTGTGATATACTCGTGTGTGTGTGCGTGCGTGAGAGAGAGAGAGAGAGAGATCGCGCGCGCAGCTGCAACAACTGTAGTTGTCAGCGCGAAGAAGTCGAACTGTTTTACTCTAATAGGTTTTGGATTAGCTTAGCAACCCTTTTTCTCCAACTATTTAGATGCACGTCATTACTGTAGGTTTTTTTTTTAAGGATAAAAGACAAAGCACGAGCAGCCGTTCATTCTGCGGAGTTTGCCTTTAATATTTTTAATGTCACCTCCAAAGATTTTCACTCCCAGCCGGTCGTTTTTTTTTTTTTTTTGGTTTTTTTTTAAACGATGTTCAATCCGCTTAAGGGTCCCTGTTACAGATTTCAAGGGATTTCCTGCTCAAACTGGCAAAAAGCCCCATTTTCAGCAACTGGATCTACAGGTTGCTTTATAACTCCATTACTTCCTCTTTTTTTTTTTAAAAAAAAAATGTACTTTATAACTGACTAACTAAACATCATGTTTAATTCTGTAAACTGTCATGCTCAGTGATCACGGAACTGCAGCTGGAGCAGAATGGTGAATACATATTGGATTGGGTGACAGATCTCCAATCACAAAATGTAGGTCTGTGTCTGTAGGTTTTAGGGTGTTTTTTTTTTAATCCGGAGGCTGGCTTGTTGCCAAGTTCCATTGTCTGAACTAAAGGACTATATGACTTCTGAGATGATTATAAGATTCAAATCTATCCTTATGGAAAGCAGGGGCAGCTTTCCTAGTAGGACAGGCTATATTCATTTTGCAAGAAGTCTTAAAATAATGTCCCGTATTATTCAAGCATGCTTAGTTTAAGACATCAGACTAAAACCAGTTCTTGCAGGTATCTTGTTTTGATCTCTCAGAGTTGTTCCACATTTTTTCAGGTCTCATATTATGCTTGAAATATATTTATAATCCCTTTATTCAAGGTAAATGCTTGTTCAGAACATCTTAATATTGTTAGAGACTTGATCTGAGTGAGAGAATGGAAGGCATACTAAAACCCAATTCTTCTAAACCCAATTCTTTTGAGTAAGAAGCTCTTCTCTGAATGTTATTTGTGAGGACAGTAGTTACCACAGCTATTTTTTCCCCCCTACATGACTTGCATAAGTGAAGAACTCTTTGGAGACGCACCCACAATTTGTGTACATTTCAGCACCCAAATGAGTCATTTCTACAGAAGGTCTGGTGGGGAAAGAACAAAAGCAATCTAATGATGAAAATAGTTGCCTGACCTTTCATTGTCTTAACCTGTCTAAGATAGACAGTCCCCCCTCCTCCTTCACTGAATCATTTAAGGCCTGTGTTCGGGATCCTTTGCAGAATATCTCCTTTACAACCAGTTGCTTAAATCTTCTGGAGTCGTATGCCAAACATCTTGAATTGATATGGAGAAAGAATACCTATGGAGATTGCCAGTCATCCAGTTCATGGATATCCCAAAGCTGATTTTTCAAAAGGCAACTGGACTTTCTTTGTTTTTCCTTTAAGGTGTTTCGCTTCTCATCTAAGAAGCTTTTTCAGTTCTGACTGAAAAACACCTTTTGGATGGGCCCAAGAACCTAATTCTTCTAAATCTGCAGCATGATACATTTTGTTAAGGGATTAAAAGACTGTCTTTTGTAAAGCATCATTATCATCATCATCATCAACAACAACGGATGATTATTATTTAAGGAGGGTTAGAAAGTATAGTACTGGTGCATATACGGAAACAGGAATTTCAGATTCTCTTGCTAGGAATGAGAAAGGATGAATTTTGCCATTTCCAGAAAAAAAAACCCAGAAACTGTTATATGAAGATATGGCCCACTCAGAATCACTGAAAAGATTAAAGATGTAGTCAAGAATTGTTTTAGGACAAGCTGGAATATATCACGTCTGATACCGGTATATCTACAAATTTGTGGAAGAATAAAATCCCATTTTAAGAATGAAGGTCCCTAGGGCATCATGACAGAAAAATGACAGAATTTGAAATGCTTACTTAAAACTCATGCCATGTGCTAAGGTTCATATAAAATTCCTACATAGCTGTGACATAGAAATGGAACATATAAATAACTTCATGATAAAATGGATGCAAAGGTTTAAAAGAACAGCTATGGCAGAACTACGGGGAGAATTACAAATCAAATCCATAAAATTTACTCCAAGCTGTGACCTAAAAGAAAATTAGTACCAAACATTTTACAGATGATATACTGTATAGTTCTGTGAATAATGTTCAGGATGCATAAATCTTATACTAATGAATGTTGGAAATGGTATGAAAGAGAAGGAACATTTTATCACATGTGGTAAATGCTTAACTCCCACTTCCGCAAAAGTACTAGAAAGATATATACATAGTATATCCAAATCTTATAGTACAATGCAGAAAAATTTGGAAATTAAGTTTGAAATAAATTCACAACTTATTTTACTAAGAATTATGCCATAATGCAACAGTAACAAATATAATTTCCTGATATACATGCTCACAGCAGTGAGAATACATTTTGCTCAACATTAGAAGACAGTTATAATACTTTTGGTATCTGATTGAGAACGTACCTTGAAATATATACAGCAATAGCAAAATTAACAGTATATATTCAGATGTTTAACCAAATTCAAGAAAGAATGGTTTCCATATATACAATACTACAAACACTACACCGAATGCAGTGGTGGGTTGCAGGTGGTGCGCCCCAGTACGGCATACCAGAGCATGGCTGGAGCACTGGATACCATTCCAGTTCAGTGCTCTGGAGAGCCCGCTTGCCCACCGGAGCTCCTTACTGTGTTTTAAAGCTGTTGGCGCTTCCGCGCACGCGCATGTCACATACAGTGCCTGCAAATGTTGTCTCTGTAATGAGAAAGACGAGACAGTCGACCACTTGATCAGTAGGTGCAGCAAAATTTCATAAACTGACTACCTACAACGCCATGACTGCGCTGCTAAGATCATTCACTGGAAATTGTGCCAAAAGTTTGGATTTGAGTACAGCAAAAACCACTGGGAACATCAGGTTCAGAAGGTTTTAGAGAATGAAAAAGGCAAGATCTTGTGGGACTTCAGAATCCAGACTGACAGGCACTTGGCCCACAACACATCTGACATAACAATAGTTGAAAAGAAAAAAGTATGGTTCATTGACATTGCAATACCTGGAGATGCACGAATTGAAGATAAACAGCAAGAAAAAATCACAAAGTACCGGGACTTGCAAATTGAAGTGGAGTGACTGTGGAAAAAGAAATCATGTGTTGTCCTGATTGTAATTGGAGCCCTTGGAGCAATATCTAAAGAGCTACATCGCTATATGGAAAATTTAAATTTATCAGACTTGAACATTCTGATTCTACAAAAAACCACCCTACTTGGAACAGCTTATATCCTCCGACGTTACCTTAACAGTTCCTAGATCCTTGGTTAGGAGTCGAGCTGTTGAGCTACAAACCAGCCCCAAAGGCTGTGAATCTCACGCAATAATAATAATAATGAAAATTTAAATTTATCAGATAAATGGTGCAAAGACAGTCAAGAAAAGTGAAGAACTGGAGTGTATCTGGACCAGATGTGATACATGGCTTCTGGTTAAAGGCACTTACAAGTGTGCACAAAAGATTGACAGCCCAAATGCACCAGATCACCAAAGATTAACCATGCAATAATAGGAAATTCTAAATTTATCGCACTTGAACATTCTGATTCTACAAAAAAAAACCCACTTGGAACAGCTTATATCCTCCGACGTTAACAGTTCCTAGGTCCTTGGTTAGAACTCGAGCTGTTGAGCTAGCAACCAGCCCCAAAGACTGTGAAATTCACCAAAGATTAACCACTAATAATAATAATAATAATAATACAGCCTCAACATTTTACTTTTGCATATTTAATACATACTAGTCATTTCTATAATAATAAACCTATCTAACTAGCAAATCCCAAAGTCATGGTTACATTTTCATCTGCCTATTTCCAAGTAGAAAATAAATTGGATGCATTCTTTTTTTTCTCAAGAAAAGATTAAACTGCTTCAATAAAGTAGTTGATTTGGTCATTTTTGCTAGTTCTACCAGTTTATCCAGACATTCTTCCAATATGGGAATTAATGTATCTTTCAATTTTTGCACATAGAGCAATTCTCACTGCCGTCAACATAAATAACAACAAAGTCCCATTTTGTTCAAGTTGTCCCTTGTCCATTAAACCTAAAAAAAGGTGTTGGCTTGGTTTTTATTTTTTATTTATTTTATTTTTTATATATTCATTTATTTACATATTTATATAAAATAAATATATTTATTTTGAGACTGCTCTGTATTAAAAGATGAATCTTACCCCGTACATCTTTGCATTGTCACAGGTCCATCAAAAATGGACTTATTCTTTTTTTACATTTCCAATATACATTTGAAATACCTTTATATATTATTATATATATTCTTTTACAATATCAGGTGTTAAATATCAATGGTACATTTTATTTTATTTTATAAAAGTTTTTGGGGGATTATATTCAATATAAATTTTAGATTGTTCATCCATATGTTTTCCAACTGTTCAAACATTGTCTTCAAAATTCTTTCACTCTCCAAATTCATTCTCCAAATTCAGTTTCAGGAACAATTTATAAAGCTTCACAATAACATGTGAATCATTACCACAAAATATAATTTCAAATTCATTTTTTTATAAAATCATAAATTTTTGTGTATGGTAGTTTGAATCAATAATAGACATGTCCTTCTGACCTTAACTCTTCTTTGGACTTGAAAGGAGGTTCTCCTTGATTAAAAAATATTATTTGACCATCAGCCCAGTGATTTGGCCTCGTCATAATTTCTTTTCTAACAGAAACTTCCTGAGGTCACACCCAAAGAGGTACCTTCATAGAGAACCATTTTACATTTATTCCAGGCCCCTAGGATGACAAGCCTAACAAAAGTATTCTTAAAATCAACATTCGTTTTAACCTTGTCACACAGCATAAGAAGGCATGCCATCCAAATCTTAGTTCATGGCCTTTAAGTCAAGTAGTCCCTTGTTTTAGAGAGTTACTGACTCTTTCAAATCTGGTAAGTCTAAACTTCCTCTTTAGCATCTTGCAATAGTTTGCATCTAACCTTGGGAGTTTTTTTTTCTTGCCGTATGAATTTACAAATGTCCTTTTGCCATTATTTAAATAGAATGTCAGTGGTCAATATCAGGAAATTCAGAAATAAAAACAGTATCTTTGGCAAGATATTTATTTTAATTATAGAGATTCTACCTAATAGGAAGAAATATTGACTTACAGTTTGCTTTCTATAAGCATATATATATAGTCTTAAAGTTACCAAGATTGGAGACCCCTGCCATATAGATAGATAGATATAGATATAGATATAGATATAGATATAGATATAGATATAGATATAGATATAGATATAGATATAGATATAGATATAGATATAGATATAGATATAGATATAGATATAGATATAGATATAGATAGATAGATTTATTTATCAGCACAAATATAACAAATACGTGTGTGTGTGTGTATGTGTGTGTGTGTGTGTGTGTGTGTATGTATTTAGTGTCACAACCCCTGGTATGCCCAAATATGGGAGGAAGTCTACTGCTTCCATTCTCTGTCTATCGGCTCGTCACAAGAGACCATCCAGACAGAAACCCAATATTTTTACTGTTGCCTTTGTTACATTTGTGTTGTATTTGTGCTGATAAATACAATTATTGGGTTTCTGTCTGGATGGTCTCTTGTGACGAGCCAATAGACAGAGAATGGAAGCAGTAGACGTCTTCCCATATTTGGGCATACCAGGGGTTGTGACACTAAATACATACCTATTTCCCTGGCTCAGCTGATAAGGGAGGAGAACCTTGTGGCTTAGTGGTTAACACATCTGCCTAATATGTAATACAGCCCAGGTTCGAATCCCAGTAAGGGTATGGTTAGCTGATGAGAGCTAAATAGCTTGAAATAGATCTATACTAGTCTCCCTTTATTTATTTATCAGTACAAATACAACACACACACACACACACACACACACACACACATAACATACATACATACATACATACATACATACATACATACATACATACATATATGGCAGGGGTCTCCAATCTTGGTAACTTTAAGACTTGTGGACTTCAGCTGCCAGAATGCCTCAGCCAGCAAAGCTTTCTGGGAGTTGAAGTCCACAAGTCTTAAAGTTGCCAAGGTTGGAGAGTCCTGCTATAGGCATAAAAAACTGATAAAGGTAGCATAGGGAAATTAGAAACCAAATAGCTTAATATTTTTTCTTCTATTTTTTTTTATATGCATAAACAACAATATGTAACAATATAGTGGAGACTTTAGTATTAACTGTTAAACTTAAGATAGAAAGCTTTATTAAATAATAAGTAATGTATTTTGCAGTTGTTTATCAATGCCACATCCAACTTTAGAAATCTCATGCTTAACAATATTAAAATTCTGACTTCACCTTTCCTTTTTTTTCTTTCTTTAACATTGCTAAACAGCAGTGTTTATAATCCCCAATCAACATTGTTGAAATGCCACTGGAAATATAATGTACTGTTATCTTTATAATACAATAAAACAGGGTGAGGGGAAGCCTTACATTTTTTCTCCTTTTCTCTTTAAAAAAATATATCCTTTTGCTGGCCTCAACAGGAGGAAGTGAATATATTACGTGCAAAGTGGAAGTACTTTTTTCACACTTTCTGGGCAAATCTAACACAAAGGAAAGCTTTGGCAGAGACAAGATTTTTCTCCAAGCTATTTATTGTCTCTCCAATAATTTTCCTCACTGTAAGCCGAGATGATGGAGATGCATTTCAGGAGCAAATATTTGGGAACTTTGAAGATTAATATTTGGTACAAACATTGGCTTTTTAAACGGTAAGTATTATGAGTGTTGAGTATGTATGCATGATATACAGGCAATCCTCAACTTACAACAATTCATTTAGTGATTGCTCAAAGTTACATTGGCACTGAAAAATTTACATGACCATTTTTCACACTTGCAACCATTATAACATCCCTATGGTCACGTGATTAAAATTCATATGTTTGGCAACTGACTCATATTTATGACAGTTGCTATGTCCCAGGGTCATGTGAGCACCTTTTGAGACCTTGTTACAAGCAAAGTCAATGGAGAAGCCAGATTCATTTAACAATTGTGTTACTAACTTAACAACTGCAGTGATTCACTAAACAACTGTGACATGAAAAGTTGTAAAATGGACCCAAATTCACTTAACAAACTTTTCACTTAGTAACAAAAATTTGGGGCTCAATTGTGATTGTAAGTCTAGGACTACTTGTATATATATATATGATGTCACATTCTTTAATTTTTATTTTAATATAAAATAAAAGTATGGTTTTATTTATACGGAATATTCATGTCCTAGCATTCAGATCTTTAGTTATATTAAAGCATGCGTATGCTTCATTGGTACTGCTAATAATTTCAGGAAAGTGGGTATAATTAAATAAAAATACAGATTGACAACTAGGCAAGTCCTTATTTATTGATTAAAAGATATGTTGGCATCTTCAGATCTAGTGACTAGATTCATGCGACATGCTTAATCCAAATTAACAACTATATTAATTAGCATTATAAACCTCACAAAGGCAAGACAAAGGATACGAATTATATAGAACTGTATAGTTTGCATGAGGATTCAATAATGATATTATGGTGAATATATTATGACATAAGCTTTATAGAACTAAACCAAACTAACTAAAATGAATGATTAGTCTCTAGTCCTCCATAGCTAATGCAATAGCACACTGGTTGGGTTTTGCATAAGATAAGTTTTTGGGATACAAATAAAAACAAATAAGAAAAATAAATAGGTTTAATTTTTAAAAGGTAGAGGATGCTGATAGAGCCACTGTAGTGTAATCTACTATCAGTCATGGAAGCTCCAAGACTGACTTCGGGCTGCTGCCGTACTCCTAGCCAACTGCCAGTGGAGAGCAGTGATGAAGATGCTGGACCCAGAACAGGGAGACCCAGCCTCTAATTCATCTCCAGCTAAAGAACCTCCTTGGGTGATTTTGGACCAGACACTCTCTTTCAACCTGGTCTTTCTCAGAAGGTTGTTGTGGGGAAAAAAGGGGCAGGGGATGCTTTATAGGCAGCCTTGAGCTCCTGATCAAAGGCTGGGTTTCAATCTAAGGAATATGTGTCTTGCAGCTCATTCTATTGTAGCCCAGTGTGAGAGTTACATAGAGGATACAGTATTTATTATTTGTTAGACTGATTAGTTGCCTTTCCTCCAGAGCTCAAGGCCACCCGTGTGGCACTGAATAATGCTTTAAGAAGAACATTGGAGTCGTGAAAAGAGTTGAGTTACTGTACAAGCAACATTTTTCTTTTATTTAGGGTTTTTCTCTCCTTCCTTCTCTTCCCTTATATAAAAATCAATAAATGCTGATTTCCAGATTCCTCTGTGCCAAGGGGGCAAGGAGAGGCAGAGGTTAGGTGTTCCACTGTTTTACTCTCTCAACCTACATTTTTCACTGTTAGACAATTCAACTTCTATGCTATTTTAACCTTGTGAAAAACTGAGAAGGGGCTTAAAGTTAAAACCCTGACAATACTGCTGGCTGAACAGACTAATACAAGCCTGATGGGCCTGGAGTAGTGATGGTCATGGATGAAATCCACTTACCTTTGCTACCAGTTCAGTAGCAATGTGAGTTCATGTGTACTCCATGCATGTGCAGGACCTTCTGTGCATGCGCAGAGTGTCAAAATGACATCTGGGAGAGTGGGCAGAGCCTGCTACTGAGCGTATGCGAGTAAGCAAACAGCGAGGTAAGCAAACAGAGAGGGGGTGGGGAAATCCGCTCTGTCACGTGATTTAGATTAACTGGAAAGCAGGAAATCCTGCTTTCTAGCTAATATAAATCATGCAGCACAGCTGATTGTCGAAAAAACTGGTTTGCCTGAACCGGTAGCATTTTTTTTTACTACTGGTTCGGGCGAACAGCTGGCATTTTGCTACCAGTTCGGGTGAACCGGCCCGAACCGGTAGCATTTCACCCTGGTGGCAGTACATTTAACTTTAGGAGACTGCTTTAGGAGAGCACAGCAGAATGGCAGCAGATGAGGCCAGTAGTATCCAGAGTAAACTCTGATGTTGTCAAAAATGCCAGCTCACCACGCAGTTGTTGTATCTCACATCATGACACATGCACCATCATTTCTCTGTCTCCTTGTCAGAGTGGAGAGACATCATGGAGTTGATTTTTGTGGATAAAATTGATGCATGACCAGAAGGAATGGATGAGATTCCATCTGTATGACATGGTCAGTAAGACTATTCTTCTTCTACCTGCTATCAGTTACCTTGTCTCATCTCCAATGTAATACAGATGCTCCCAGAATTTCAGTTTCCAGGCAATATGATCATTAAGCAAGTCATAATGTGATCAGACTCTTTTACTATGGTCAGTAAGTTAATCACCACAGTTGTTAAATAAATCCAGCTTCTCCAATTGACTGCCTGGCGGAAAACTGTCTCGTAAGGTTGCAAATTATGATCATATAACCTCATGATATTGCAAATATCGTAAATGTGAGCCTAGTGCCCAGATTGCAATCATATGACCAAAGGGATGGTGCAATGGTTGTAACTTTGAGGATGTGTCCTAAGTCATTTTTTACAAGGCTTTTGTAACTTTGAAATATCATTAAATGATGATTTAAGAGTGATTTAAGTCTACTTCGGCCCTGGGCTGTGATTAGAAGGAAACAGTACTGTACTTAATAAATAAATGTTGAATACATATGTTCAAAGGACCAAAATCCAGCGATGGTACTAAGAAAAACAAACACACAAACAAACACTGACATACCTCAATTTTTAGTATCACAGATCCTTAGAAATGAACTCTTAGTTCAGCCTCCTGTCCAGAATGAAATCTAGACTGAATGCTTAGAATGTATTGAATTCCGCTGTTGCCATATGGCACTACTTTGCTTTTTATTAGACATTATAAATTACCCTTTTTCATGGGTCTTAATATGTCATACTTCTTCATCAATAGTGTAACACTATTTAATATCATCCTATCATTTAGTTCAGTTATATAGTTAATAATTATATTATACATCAATTTATTAACTTGTCATTACATTTTCCTTTACTTTAATATTTAGAATAGAATAGGACGGAACAGAATTCTTTATTGGCCAAGTGTGATTGGACACACAAGAAATTTGTTTTTATTGATTATGCTTTCAGTTTACATAAAGAAAAATAAAATGCATTCATCAAGAAGCATAAGGTACAACAATTAGTGATAGTCATAGGTTACTAATAAGCAATCAAATCGTACTAGGAAACACATAAAACAACATAAATTGTAAAGATACAAACAACATGGTTATAGTCATAAGTGGGAAGAGATAGGGATTAGGAAGGATGAGAAGAATAATAGTACTGTATATACTCGAGTATAAGCCTAGTTTTTCAGCCCACTTTTTGGGCTGAAAAAAGCCGCCTCGGCTTATACTCGAGTCAGTGAAAAATTTGCCCGAAATGGAGGAGAAAAAGGGGCGGGGCCATGCCGCTGGGTGACACTCGTGAATGGCCCAGTGCCCCTGTGAGTTTCCCCTCCCTCTGTGTCAGTTTGCCGCACAGCGCGCACCGCACCATCCCCCCTCCTCACGTTCTAATGTAATGCAGGGCTGTCTTACGATTCCCCTTCCTCCCACTCCTGCCGCTCTGCAACGATGTCCCACCTCCTCCTTGTTATGGCAAGCAGCCACATAGCGATGTCCCACCTCCTCTGGTACAGTGATCCAATGATAGGAATCACTGTGCCGTGTGTCATAGGAGGCGGGACATCGCTCCCGCGGCTGCACGGGACATCATCATCACAGCGGGACATCAGCATCATGAGGTGAGTGAAGTATTTCATTGAATACACCGCTAGTTTACTGTTTTTCTTTGAAATAAATATTCAAAAACATTATTGGTATCTATTTTTATTTTTGAAATTTACCGGTAGCTGCTGCATTTCCCACCCTAGGCTTATACTCGAGTCAATAACTTTTCCAGTTTTTGTGGTAAAATTAGGTGCCTCGGCTTATATTCGGGTCGGCCTATACTCGAGTATATACGGTAATACAATCTTAGTAAATAGTTTGACAGTATTGTGGGAATTAGTTGTTTAGAAAAATGATGGAATCCTTGTATCTAGTTGTTCTGGTGTGAAGTGCCCTATAGCCAGAGGTGGGATTCTGCCGGTTCGGACTGGTTTGGGCAAACCAGATGCTAATTTTACATCTGGTTTACTGAACTGGTAGTTGCAAGGACTGGCTGGCCCCGCCCCGCCCCACATCTCCCAGGAGTCTCCATGCATCCCATTTTGGATGCCAGGTAAATGCAGGGCCTGTGCGGAGGTTCTGGGAAGGCTAAAACAGGCCTCCCAGAAGTTCTGGAAGTCTGGAAATGGGTCCATTTCCAGCTTCCAGAAGGCCTCCAGAGCCTGGGGTGGGGAGGATCTTCTCGCGCTCCCGGAGGCTCGAGGAAAGGCTCTGGAGCCTAGGAAGGGCAAAAACGCCCCTCGCCATGGTGCAAGAGGCTGAGTAGGCCAAACCCACCATAGCTATGCCCACCCAGCAACCCGGAAGAGAACCAGTTGCTAAAATTTTTGAATCTCACCACTGCCTATAGTGTCATTTTTAGGGTAGAAGTTGAAACAATTTATGTCATTTGAACTTTCCTGTAGCTGGTGATTGGAGCTGCTGGCTGGAAGGGAGGAAGCAGAGAGAAAAAGAGGAGTAAGTAGTGTCCAGCGCGCCTAACAGTGCGCGAATCATATGTTGATAAACCAAAATAGTAATAATACATTCTGGATTAGTGTGCTTGAAATTGTGATTTTATTCATTTAAAAATGACCGGTTTAGTTCAATATAATAGCTGTCTTGCACCTGTCTTTCGCAGTACTCTTTTCAAATTTGGATACTGTCCCCTTTGTAAATAAACTACTAGTCTACATAGACAGATTATCTATCTAGAAACTCTAATCTGTGCTCTCCAAGCAGAAATTAGGTGTCCAATTTGGCCATTCCACTCTACGGAGATGCCATGCTATCAGCCCCGCCCCCCCTGCAAAGATCCCGCTGATAGAACCTAGAAACTTGAAGGTCTCTAGTGTTCATACTATCTTGTCTTGTATTTTAAGAGGTGATAGTAATAGCAATAGCAGTAGACTTATATACCGCTTCATAGGGCTTTCAGCCCTCTCTAAGCGGTTTACAGAGAGTCAGCATATTGCCCCCAACAATCCGGGTCCTCATTTTACCCACCTCGGAAGGATGGAAGGCTGAGTCAACCCTGAGCCGGTGAGATTTGAACCGCTGAACTGCTGATCTAGCAGTAGCCTGCAGTGCTGCATTTAACCACTGCGCCACCTCGGCTCTTAGTATAGTATAGGAGGGTTTCTCCCAAAATTAGTTCCCTATGTTATTAATATTATTCTCAGAGATTTTGTTCTAGTCTTCTTCTTCCCCACCCCCACCCCCAGAAATAATACTATTTGGTTACATTGTATAATATTATTTGGTTATTGAATTTCCCATTTTCTGGGTTTGAGGTTTTGAATTACTTTACACAGCATAGTAAGCCCCCCTACTCCACCCTACGCCTCTCCCAACATTGATGAACATAACCACATTTAGCACCTTGTTAGACGTCCTAACATAATATGTATGTCATCTGAATGCTGCACTGCTTCTCTGTATTATCTTACCTACGCTATTGAAATGCAAGCATATTTTGGAGTGAAGGACAAATTTATGCTTAACAATTTGACTAGCTGCTTCTCTTCGGAGTATCTATTCCTGGAATAGGTTGATGCTGCCTCCTTGTGGCAGTTATGGGGCCTAAAACATGCCCCCCAGTTGGTATACATTATCTTAACCTTTGTTGGCGACAATACACATACACTGCCTCCCCCATTTCCACACCAACCTGCCCCTGTCAATCAAGGTTTTCCACTTGCAAGATGGCAGGACAGTGCTTAACTGGGAGCTGTTTCCTCGCAGGCAAGTTTGTTCCGAGTTTTCTTCTGTATATGGGAGTATAGAAATGTGCAGCACCCTGGGTGTGCTTGTGCGTTCTCTGTATGGCTCAACTCTGTCCTTCTGTGTGAAGGTGCAGCTTTGAACAGGGGCTGTTTATAAGGCTTCAAGAAGCCATAAGGAAAGATTGTAGAAGGAAGCTACCATGAAAGTTGTTTCAAACTTGCTGAATACCACTCAAGAAAATTCACATATGAATTTTCTTGTCTTTTGTACCTTCCCAATTTCTCAGGAATTGTATACATTGTCAAAATTTCACGGAGATCATGTTTTATCTGCTTTCTCACGGCCTCTATCAGGCACCTTCTAATTTTAGTGAGCTGCAGTTCCTTTTGTGGTTTGGAGCAGAGATGGTTGGTTCCCTGTTTGCTGAAGAAAATAGAGGAACAAAGCATGAGTGGTGGCATTTATTAGGGGCCCAAAATCCAATGGGTGTAATGTGCTTTTGAGTTATATAGAGCTCTTGTCAAAATAGGAAAAAAAATATTTTAATAAGATATGGAGCCAAAATTCAGGAAAATATCTTTGCTAGGAAAAAAGAAATAGAAACAAGGGTTTATTTATTTTATTTTTTTAAAAAGCAGGGCCCATTATTTCTGGATGCTTTATTTTTAGCAATGAATAGGAGATCTGAACTTGATCCAAGTATTTATTTATTTGTTTGCCTAGGTTTATTTATTTGTTTGCTTAGGTTTAGACGCCACTGCATTCCAAGCGACTCTGCACGGCTCATACTAAAAATCAATGGCAATGAAATGGAAAGAAAATAACTTAAAACTGGTGTAAAGAAAATAAAACACCATTTCTTTCTATATCTTTTTTCTATTTTTCTCTCTCTTCCACTTTTACATTTTCTTTGATTTTTTAAATTTTCTTTTTTATTGCTTTACTTATTGTTTTGCATTAGTTTTTTATCTTCTTTTATAACACTTTCATAAAATTATTAAAAAGAGTGAGAAAAAAAGTAAAGATGTCCCTGTGAATTTTACTCCTTTAGTTGTTACTGACTATATGGGGCAGTTTTCATCTCGGTTTCAAGGCCATTAAGCCAGCGCTGTCTGAAGACATTTCCACAGTCAAGTGGCCAACGTGACATCATGCTGTTACCTTCCCACCAAAGTGGTACCCATTTATGTACTTGCACTTGAATGCTTCCGAAACTGTTAGTTTGGCAGAAGCTGGAACAAGGATGGGTGCTCACCTGAACATGTGATGCTCGGGTTTTGAATCTGGACTATCAGCTTTCTAGCCAATAAGCCCAGCATCTTAACCACTGAGCTACCACAGAGAGGGAGAAAGAGGGGGGAGGGATGGGAACAACCAACAACTCATCTGCAGGACCAGGAAAAAGACACAGTTTGCTGTGACAAAGAAGACAACTTCCATGGTCCCACAAAATGACTTTTTGATTTAAAAAGTCCTGGAGTACATCCACTTTGCCTGATCTTACTGGGCAGTCAGAGGTAATTGGTTCCTCAATAATGATGCAGTGTGTATATGCGCATGTGTGTTTGTAGTTAAGTTCTTCCCTGCCCTGTTTCATTACACTGAATTTCCCTACTTCACCACTACACCAAACTGGGGGTCTTTTCTGTCATAATAAAATGGGGAAAATAAATGCATGACATCTTTAAAGACCAACAGATTTATTTTACTTTAAATTGTCTTCATATTTTTAGAATTCATACCTAAATGTGCGCATATTCTTGTCTGTCTATGCATCATCCAAATCAATCTATTACAGCATGAAGATTCATTGAAAGTTGTGGGATATATTTTATAGTACTGGTGCAGTATGAGTTGATAGATTTTTTTTCAACTTCCCAATTTACAATAGATCTGAGAAAGAGTCACCATCTCAAAAGTCACCTAACTGGCTTAAAGGAAGTCTATGCTTAAAGGTAGTCTAACTCTCCCCTATCCAGCACCTGAACCACTACATCGCATTGGTTCCCACACAGATGCCTACATCTACACACACACACACACACACACACTGTGCCAAACTTATTTAAAAGTAGGTTCCATATATCACAAAATTAAATCTTTATGTGTCCTTAGCTCTCAGTAAGAAAAGAACTGCTTTATTAAAATCCTACATTGCTTGCACTAACAATGAAGATTGATTCCTCCTCCTTCCCCTGGATAATTTCCCTTTCATTAGAACCAAGAGGAGAGGAATTTGACATTTTTGATTCTCTGTACATTTCCTGCCCAGTCAGGAAGAATAGGGACCGGGACAGTTTTGAATCCAGCAGAGTCAAATTTCTGATTTGGCTATAATACACTTCCTGATATATTCTCCTCCTTCTGACATTCTCCTTATTCTGATAGCATCGCATGAGATTAATATGGATCTCTATTAATGAATGGGAATGAGGAAATTATAAAGAATTGCTGGGAAGATTCAAAGAAGAAATAATATTTTCATCTGTCCTCTTGGGGGCGCCAGGGGCTTTATTGGTGTACACAAGATATTCAGAGAATGGGAAAAGGAACTTCTTACTCAATAGGCGTTTAAGATTTCCGTATCAGGAACTTCTTGAATCTTGCCGATGTGAGAAAATAATATATTCTAAGGTAAAAAGATCTAATTATGTCTGGAAATAAATCAAGCAGAGGTGGGAAAAGTCTGAAACATTAACATTGTTTAAATATCACAACAATCACAAGAAAATTGAAGCTAGAAAGCAGATAGAACATCAAACATCAAAAGCACATAAAGTAAAAAAGAGAGAGAAATTCAGTTTGGTTGGACTTCTGCACATATAGAAGTTGGGTTTCAATCAGTGGTGGGATTCAGCCAGTTCGAGCGAGTTCGGCCGAACCAGTTCTTGAATTGCTAGCTGCCTCTCCCCCTTTTTGCCCAGCCCCTTCCAGCAGTTCACCCCCCCCATGCCCTGTTTTGGCTCCCAGGTAAGTGCAGGAAGGCCTATTAGGCGCAAAAAGGGGTGTGGGGAAGAGTGTGATGCACTCCCCTGCAGCCCGTTTTTGCTCCCAGGAGCCTACAGGGAGGCCTGCTATAGGCCCAAAATGGCCCGTTTTTGCAGGAGGCCAAGTTCTACCTGCCACACCCCCTAGCCACGCCCACCATGGCTACGTCCACCCAGCCACTCATTAGGGCAGAGAACCGGTTGTTAAATTATTGGAATCCCACCAGTGGTTTCAATATATAAACTCTATCTTATTTACATGAAAGCAATGACTAGTGGACTTTGAAGAAGCAGGATGGAAAAAATATTGACTCCTTTGAACGAAGATTACTGAGAATTTGGTAGACAGCTGTAAAATCAAACAAATAGATCATCAAATAAATTAAAGTTCAAGGAATGTTATAATTTATCTAAATTTAGTTTAATAAAAGGGGAGTTAAAGTACAAGAGGGAGGTAGGATGCTATAGTTAGCTAGCTTATGTTAGTGTATGATTGTTAAATGTTTATACCCTGTATTTTGCTCTGGGAAGTTGGGGGGGAGGGAGGGTTGGAGGGGGGGGAGTGAAGGGGAAATATTTGTAAAATTTATTAAAACTTTTCAATAATAAAAATAAATCAAAGTTCTCACTCAAGGGACAAATTTCCAAATTAAAATTATTATACTTCTGAACCATTATGCAATGACCTAGCTCTGTGGAGAAGATTATAATACAGGGAAAGCTGGAAGGAAGATGAAGAAGAGGGCAGCCAGCAGCAAACTGAATAAAGTCAATTTACAATGGTGATGGGGGCTCCATTGGAAGCCTTGAAAAACCAAGTTAGGAGCAGATAATCAATATTTATATTCTGTTCAGTACCAAGATTTCTCATCCACTCCAAAACAAATCGGAATCACAATTAAAGAAGCCAACCCAAAATGCACATGAAGACCTATGACAAGATTGGGAAGCTTCCCCATTCCTTCTGAAACAGTATTAAATGCAGATTTAGCCTGTACCAGTGTTTCTCAGTCTGGGTAAGGTTAAGATGTGTAGACTTCAATTCTCAGAATTCCTTTAAAAGGAAACATGTGTAAATATCTCTGTGTACTAATATTACAAATCTTCACCTCAATTTCTCTGAATAAATATTTATCAAATTTTATTACAACCAGAGTCCAAAATCCTGTCAGACCCAGAAAAATATACCTAATTCAACAGAAAAAGTAGCAGGTTTTGATACTACACCTTAATACTGGAAAAATCAAATTCATTCCTTACGTGGTATGAATAACTCTGTTTAAATGGGGCAGAGTATCCTCCCCTGAATGTGACAATGGGACTGTCCAGCACACACTGCTTCACATAGTAACTAGCTGGTATCTTACAAGGAGGAAAAAGAGACTTTCTCCAATTAAGAAATACCACAATTGGAAAAATGCCCTAGATATTAACATAAAGAACGTTTTTTTATTTACACAAACTAACAAATTTTAAAATATAGTTTATAACAATATACGACTTCTTGAATTTCTTATGCCTTACAAATTGGTCACACAACTCCACTGTATATATATCATATTATTATGGGTTCCTTCTGTATATCCTTACTATTGCTACTATTGCATATATTTCATGTTATATGCTAAATAAATAAATAAATAAGTGCAAAATCTCATTTAAAGTTTGCATTTCCAATCCTGCTTACATTATGATAATATTTTATAGTGTGATTTTGTAACTGTAATTATCCAAAAAGTTAAATCGATGAGAAAACCAACTAATGGAGCCTATAAATAACCTACAGAAATCTATTAACTAAAAAAAAAAAAAACAATCACGAGAAGAACATCATCATTACGATGAAAATGGCTTAATGCAATTTAAAAGGAATTAAACCCAAGGAAATTTTATGTATTATCTGTGTTTAAAGCACATTCTGTGTTACAGTTTAATCTATTTCCAGGCCACATGATTTCAAATTATTGTTTCATTTTTAGCCGGAGTACAAATGTGCAGTTTTTCCAGATATGCAAAAATCTTGCTTCAGCTGGATATACAGATAGTCCTTTTCATTTAGCGACTGTTTGAAGTTAAAATGACATTGAAAAAAGTAAGACTATTTTTCACACAACCTTTGCAGCATCTCCATGGTCAGGTGATCAAAATTCATATGCTTGGCAGCTGACTCATATTTATGACGGTTGGCAATATTCCAGGGTCATGTCATCACTTTTTGTGACTTTCTGACAAGCAAAGTCAATGGGGAAGCCAGATTCACTTAACAGTCATGTTACTAAATTAACAGCTGCAGTGATTCATTTAACAATTATGCCAAGAAAGGTCATAAATTCACTTAACGACTGTCTCGCTTACCAATGGAAATTTTGGGCTCAGCTGTAGTTATAAGTTGAGGGCTGTAAGTTTTGCTGAAGCTCAGTCTACTGAAAGTAAGGAGCCCAAGAGATAAAATAAATATTGTATTTGTACCAAAAGAGATTTTATTTCTAAACTGCTACTTTCTCTACTTGCTCCTAGGGGTTATTTTCATTGGGGGTTTGGCAGCCAGTCTTCCTATTCTCAATCTCCATGCAGTGGTTGGAGTGATTTTCATCCATGAGCTGGACAGAGAGGACTTTAAGGATACTTTCCCCTTCTCTATGGAGGACAATGGTAAGCAATTCAAACATGCTCTTTTTGTTTTGTTTGCCCTTTTGTGAGTTTTGCCATAATAATTTATCATTATTATTGTTGCTATCATTCATGCACATGAATGCACACATCTTCTGTCATCTGCCTATTTACCCACCTATCTACCTCTTTCTCTCTCACTCCCATGCATACACACAAGTAAAAGTAATCTTCTATATTGCCTTCCCGCCTGCCTGCCTGCAAGATAAGAGCATCAGTCGCTACCCAGCTGTTCCTAATGTGATCAAATTACAAAGCTGGTTGCAATGGGACAGAACTTTTATACTGCCGTCCGAACTGAGCCATTCTCATTGTTTCTAAGGTCTTATTTTTCCTGGAGCTCAAACCAAAAAAGTGTAACTTTTGAGAGATCAGAAACTAAATTTTTTTCTCAAATTTATTTTTTCTTTTATTATAGGTTGCTAATAATTATATATTATCAAGGTAAAAGTGGTATTTATACTATATTAACTAGAAATTGTTAACATTATGACTTAGATAATAAGGAAACAATTACATCAGTATTAAATATAGTTTTTGAAATGTTAATGAATGTAAGGTTGCTTGAGTTGTACATTTAATATAATTCAATTTCTTAATCTTAGATTGATAACAGAATGAAGTAATTTTGGGATGTCTGATGGGTTTTAAAAGTAGAATGAGAATAGTTTGCTTACTATACTGTTTAAAAAATAACTCTGAAAAACCAACCTACTAAGCAGCCATTTTGCTGCCAGATTTTAGCAGTAGAATCTCAGTTACAATGAGATGCAGAGGGTCTTCATGATTTAAAGCAGTGTTTCTGAAACTTGGCAACTTTAAGCTGTGTGGACTTTAACATCCAGAATTCTCAGTATACTTTCTAGGGAATTCTCAAGGTTAAAGTCCACACAACTTAAAAGTTGCAAAATCTGGAAAAAAAACCCCACTAATTTAGAGCTCTATTGTAAGAAGCAGGAGAATACTTTGTGTCACTAGATTAATGCAAAATAAAAGAATGTTTTGATAAAATTTCCAAAAATTAGTAGCCTGTTGAAAATGTAATGTCTTCTGTTTTCTGCCAGTCATTCTAGGGGGGAAAAAATCCCATGACTGATAATAGAATGGGGAAAGCATTCTACTAATGTTGCCTTAATAATTCTAGTCCTATTCTTGATTCTATATTTATAGAATTTTTTATTGACTAAGTGTGATTGAACACACAAGGAATTTGTGCATAACCACTCAGTGTACATAAAAATACATTCATTGAACTGGGCCAAACCAGGAGGATTTCACCCCTGGGTATCTGATGTGATTTTGCCTAGCTTTACCTGCTGCTCCCTGTTTGTTATGAAGCTTATGGTTTACAAGTGTGGTCAGGTACAGCTAACTGATTTAGTTTAGTTAGAAGAATATCTGGAATGTTGGTATTGAATGCTGAGGTGAAATCTATAAAGGACCTTGCATAGGTCTTGGGAGATTCAAGATGTTGTAGGATGTATTGCAGAGCCATATTAACAGCAGCATCTGTGTAGGGGGGGCTAACAGTGGGTCCATGATGGTTTTCAGGTGGGCCAGCACTAACCTTTCAAAGATATTCTTAACTACAGATGTTAGAGCAACTGGTCTGAAATCATTCAGTTCCTTGATGAAAGGTTTGTTTGGCACTGGGAGGATAGTAGAGCATTTGAAGCAAGAAAGAACATAGCAAATCTCTAGTGATTTATTAAAGATGCAGGTGATAATGGGGGCCAGGACAAGCTTTTAAGCAAGAAGGAGTTGTCTGGGCCTGGTTTCCTGGCTTTTGGCTGTAAAATAGACCTTGCACATCATTTTCTGTAATCTCCAGAGATGGGGGGGGGGCGCAATGGAATGGGGTCAGTTGTAGAAGACTGGGCTATTGTTAGTGTGCCTGGGATGGGGATTGTGGAGATATAAAAAAACAATTATGTAGTTAGTTGTTAATGGAGTCTGCTGCTAGTACCATAATATTAGCCTTTTAAAGAAAATTCTGCCCATTTTAAATTAAAATTGTTTAGGTGAAAAAACAAATCTTCATTTTGTACAAGTATTGTATCATTTGAGTTTGGAACTTCACAATAGCATCTTCTTTATTGTGGGAGAAAACCACATTTAACTTAGACTGCATTTAAAATATTTCAGAAGAAACTCCGTTTGACCCTCCCATCACTTTCCATGCTAATCTTCTGCATCACCCTGATCTGCCTCGCTGGATACGCTACATTCAACGTACCCCTTTTGACACAGGATACCTTTATGGATCTCCCACAGAAAAGGACATCGGCAAACAGACAATTGAGGTTTCGTGTGTCTGCTTTTCAGAATGTTATATTTGTTTGCCTGCGTCTCAAGTGAAGCTTTCTCAACATTGCATTTTATTACCTTTTATAGCAGGAGCTTAAAAACTTTATAACTGCATTCTGTGAAAGGTTTTGGGGGCCATAATCCAGTTTAGCTTAAGCTTCAGCAGATGTATTTAGTTGAATGTATCTGGGCCTGGAAGCTCAATGAAGCTGCGGCTGGGCACCACTAGGACGGAAATCTGCTTCATAGGACTGAGAAAGAGCGATTGACTCAATAGAATAGAATAGAATTCTTTATTGGCCTAGTGTGATTGGACAGACAAGGAATTTGTCTTTGGTACATAAGCTCTCGGTGTACATAAAAGAAAAGATACATTCGTTACGAATCATAAGGTACAATAAATAATAGTCACAGGATACAAATAAGCAAGCAAATGATACTAGGAAACAGTCAATATAAATTGTAAGGAAACAAGCAACAAAGTTACAGTCATACAGTCATAAGTGGATGGGTGATAGGAACGATGAGAAGATTAATAGTAATAATAATGCAGACTTAGTAAATAGTTTGACAGTGTTGAGGGAATTATTCATTTAGCAGAGTGATGGTGTTCAGGAAAAAACTCTTCTTGTGTCTAGTTGTCTTGGTGCGCAGTGCTCTATAGAGTCCTTTTGAGGGTAGGAGGTGAAACAATTTCTGTCCAGAATGTGATGGGTCTGTAAATATTTTCACAGCCCTCTTTTTGACTTGTGAAGTTTACAGGTCCTCAAAGGAAGGCAGGATGGTAGTTGTTTGATTGGGTAAAGGAGGCACAGTAAGCTTCAGTAAACAACAGGGTCCACCGGAACAGAGGACCTTGGTGGAAACATCTTGCAGTCTGTCAGCAGGGGGGCGGGGATATCTAACAGTAGTAACTGTTTTTTCTGCAGTTCTAATTATCCTCTGAAGTCTGTGTCTGTCTTGTTGGGTTGCAGAACCAAACCAGACAAGATCTTCCATCTGGCTTCATGCATAGTATGCATAGCTTCCTATTTTCTAGCCAGATGCCTTGACCACTCCATCAAATGGTCTCTCAACCATCAGTTATAATACAGGAATATTTCGGTATAATGGACTTCTCTGAATCTGGAAAGAGAATGATAGTTTCCAAAATATCACAAGGCTAAAACAGCTACATATGCCTTCCATATCAGGGAGGTAAATAGCTATTCTAGCTATTTCAGAGGCAATCAGCAAGATCAAAAAATATCCGTCTTAATGAGCTTACTGATGAAAATCATGCCAATGTATATATATACAAGGAGTCCTCAACTGCAATTAAGCCCATAATTTTATTGCTAAGCAAAACAATTGTTAAGTAAGTTTTGTCAGATTTTACCATCTTTCTTGCCAGAGTTGTGAATTGAATTACTACACTTGTTAAGTTGGTAACATGGTTGTTACATTCATCGAGCTTCCCCATTGACTCTGCTTGTCAGAAGATTGCACAAGGTGATCACATGACCCCGGGACACTGTGACCACCATAAATATCAGTCAGTCGCCAACAGAGGTGGGGGGGTCACATACTGCAATAACCAGTTCGTCCAGCACCAGAAATTTGAGTGTGCGCCTTCCGCGGATCCATGTGGCGTCAAAAAGCATGGAATTTCTCGCAGATGCCTTCTGCACATGTGTGCAACATCAAAAACACAGTGATATAGGATGGGATTGTGCCTGGGCAGGGAGGGTTCTAGGCCTCAACTACCGGTCCACTTGAACTGGTCCGAACCGGCAGCAGCCCATCCCTGGTTGCTAAGCACATGAATTTGTGTGAAAAATGGTCATAAGTCACTTTTTTCAGTGTTGCTTTAAGTTCAAATGGTCACTAAATAAACTATTGTAATTTGAGGATTACCTGTTATATCTGTTTTCAAGATTTGGTAACCTATTTTTTTTAAAAATAAATCTGGTTAATAAGATGTGAGAATCTAACCTTCTTGGTTGCAAGCATTGTAAGGTTTGGCTTTCTGATTCTGAAATGTTTGCTATTACTGCGAAGCCTCATCTCAGATTTCCAAATCGATAGAAGAAAGATTTGCCTTCCGGCATTTGTGTTATTTGGCTTTAGCAACTGTATTTTTTAGAAAATGAGGAGGAAGTAGGGGCAAAATTCAGCAGGTTCTGACATGTTCTGGAGAAACAGTAGCGGAAATTCAGAGATACAGCAAATACCACCTCTGGCTGGCTCCAGAGTAATATGGGAATGGAGATTTTGCAGAATCCTTCTCCCAGGAGTGGGGAGGGAATGGGGATTTTGCAGTATCCTTTCCCTGCCAGGCCCACAGAACTGTAAAATAATTTGAATGTCACTACTGGGAGTAAGAATTTTCTTTCTTTTCAGGCAATAGATAAATAGATATACAAAAAGAGAGAGAACTAACACCCATACAGTAACCCTGTAACCTGTTGATTCTCTGTTGTAGGTGATGGCCTATAACAGATATACATTTGAGACTGTGAGGCAAACAATGGAAATACGCATTTCATTATCTCCAGGTAAATGGCTCATACGTAATAAAAAATATCTGATAGCTTTAACATAGAAGTGGTCTTTGATTAACTTGGCTTCTAACTTCTAGCTTTAAGTTATGGAAAAATCCCTTAGTTAACATTACAATATTAATGTCTCTTTGAAAGAAGGCAGGTTGTCTTCTTGCTTAAAGCTGGCAATGTTCAACCTTTTTCTTAAGCAACATGCTGTGAATCCCTCAGCAATGGGTAGTTCTCACTTGCCTTTCCCTATCTCCCATTTTTCTGTCCTTTACCTAAAGATGGAGATACGCCGTACCAAGCCGACTTCCTTGTGAAGAACTGGGATGTTGAGGAAATGCTTCCAAAAGAAGCCCAAGACCTTTTCCAAGAAGCTGTAGATAGAATGTGGGAGCAAGAAGGCTTGACTGTCATTAATATTACCTCAGCCTTAGACCGGGGGGGCCGTGTACCTTTGCCAATTGAAAACAGGAAAGAAGGGTAAGAAACGTGACCCTGGAAATGACAATCAAAGCACAGTTGCTAAAGTTTTGAGTATCAATTGCTCAAGAAACCGAGGTAAGATTATAGCAGAATTAAGATATTTGATTGGAAGGACTTAATTTACTTCATTTTGTAGACTTCTATCTATGTTTTCCGGCAAGAATTTACAGTCTGAAGCATCGGCACCACCTATATGCTCTCTCTCAAAAACCTTGCGTTTAGCCTCTGGAGCCCTTCTAAATTTTCCCATTGAATTCTAATCATTGAGGTGCTGAATTTATTAAATATAATTGAGTAATCCAACTATGAATAAATTAAATTTTATTGCAATTACATTTAATTCAAGTATAGTTTCTTTCTGCCCTGACTCTGCCCAATTCTTCATCCTGGTCTTATCTATTTATTGAGATATGGTCCTCAGTATATCACTCAGTGGCCAAGATTGGATTTTTTAAGTTTTTTTTTTAAAAAGGATGCACACTTCCAGGTCTGTAATCATTAATATGTTCTATGTTTGTCTCATAGGGTTTATGTTAAACTGGGGTCCAAGGATCCATTCACTACATGCTTAACAGAGGCAAAGTCACCTGACAATCTTTACCGATGCAGATTGGAGCAACAGCCTATCATTACCTGTTATGATCACTTCAGTCCTCAATTCCAAGTTGATTGGTGCAACCTTACTTTGGTGAGAGGATGTGGGAGAAAGTTGTGCATTGGAGGGAGAGGGAAAGCAATTAAGGTATCCTGGGATTTAAAGTGTTACCCCTCTTCTCATTTTTCTTTCTTATATTCCTCAGATAGATCTTACAACTATGAATGACACGAAAATGGTGCTAGTTTATGGAGATGGTGTGCTTGAAGAAGGGACTGAATTTAATCCTCCTGATGATGCTCCTGATAGGATATTTTTCAGTGATTTCTTACTTACTTTCCTTCTTCCATTCCTCTTGGGCTTTCTTATCTTTCTACTCTTGGCCTACATCATGTGCTGTAGACGAGAAGGCGTGTAAGTTGGGCATGCATCCACTAGAGGATGTTATCTGACTTTATTAACATACTTGGGTACATATAAAGTAAATAAGAATGCAAAATACAGAATGACTCAGAGTCTCTCCCTCCTTCCCTCCCTCCCTCCCTCCCTCCCTCCCCCTCTCCCTCCCTCCCTCCCTCACTCCCTTCTCCCCTCTCCTTTCTTTTATAAGTATGTTGAGTCACTCAGTGGTGGTCTTTAAGAACTACTCTCATGTGTGGATGAAGGTGCAAGCAACTTGGTTCACACGTGTAAATTTCAAACTAACCACATTAATTGTATCCTGCCTCCAATATAGTATTTTGCCCAGGCTGCTTGCTTTCTCTCAGGAACAAACAGATAAGGTCCCATGGACCTTGGGAAGTGTGGGAGGTGGTGGTGTCAGTATTAGGTCTCTTGCAGCTGTTCAAGAACTCAGGGTCAATTCTCCACTTGAATCCCCCTCCTTGCCTGGCTGGAAGCTTTCTACAAGAGATCAAATAAAATCTATCCTATTGAATTGTTCTTTCTGGGGTTTGGGCTGCAACGGTTCATGGAAAGGACCTTGAAAAGCAGGAAGAGCTACAGACTGGAGAACCAGTTCAGTAAAAGATATCTCAGCCCAGAGAAGGGGGTGGGTGGTGGGACACATTTCAGAAGAGACTTTCTGAAGAATAAAAGTAAAGGAGGGGGGGAGAAGTAGTAATGGCACCTGGAGTTTGCATGTATATGTGTGTTTAAAAAATGCAGACAGACACTGTGATTGCACAATTGAAGTCCCACTCTATTTCCCCCAAACCCTCCCTCCCTCCCTCCCCCCCTCCCTTCCTTCCTTCCTTCCTTCCTTCCTTCCTTCCTTCCTCCCTCCCTCTCCCTCCCTCTCTCCCTCCCTCCCTCTCTCCCTCCCTCCCTCCCTCTCTCCATCTTCTTTCTTTTATAAGTATGTTGGTTTGCATTCAGCGGTGGGATTCACTTATCTTCCCTACCAGTTCGCAAATGGAAGCACCTGTGCATGTGCTTTGCTTGCACGCACCGCATCTGCGCATGCGCTCCACTTCCTGTGCATATTCAGTGCTTGTGCATTACGTTGGGGGGGAGGGGGCTCACGCAACTTCCACTACTGGTTCGCCTGAACCAGAGAGAACCAGATGCATACCACCTCTGGTTGTTTTTCAGGAAGAAGGTAAGTCTCTCCATTTGATACCACTCTGCAACTATCAAGATATATAATCCAGCCTAATAATATTTCCCAGGAGCACAAATCAGAAATTTAAAATCATAGTACAGGTAGTCCTTGACTTCCAATAATTAATCTAGTGATTGTTCGAAACTATAATGGCACTGAAAAAAGTGACTCAGTGACATGGTTTTCACACTTATGACCATTGCAGCATCCCCATGGTCATGTGATCAAAATGACCATTGGTGTGTGCCAAGGCCATGTGATTATCTTTTGTAAGCTTCTGACGAGCAAAATCAGTGGGGAAGCCACATTCACTTGTTACTAACTTAACAACTGCAATGATTCACTTAACAACTCTGGCAGAAAGATTGTAAAATGGAGCAAAAATTCACTTAACAACTGCCTTGTTTAGTGCCAGAAATTTTGCAGTCATAAGTCAAGGACTATCTGTAAAATAAATTAGAAAATACCAATTCCAACTCTTCATTCTGAGTAGGAGTCACATTAAAACATTAAAGATAAAAGTCTGTCCAGCCTCTGTTAGGACTGAATTATATGTCGAAATAAAAATACTTATATCACTTTTTCTCACTTAGCAAAAGAAATTTTGGGCTCACTTGTGGCCATAAGTTAAGACCACAATTGAGCCCAAAATTTCTTTTGCTAAGCGAGACAGTGGTTAAGTGAATTTTGTCCCATTTTATCATTTTTCTTGCCCAGTTGTTAAGTGAATCACTTCAATTGTTAAGTAGTGACACTTTTGTTTAGTGGATCTGGCGTCCCCATCGACTTTGCATGTCAGAAGGTTGTAAAAAAGGATCACATGACCCTTGGACACTGCAACCGCCATAAATATGAACCGTTTTCTAAGTGTTCAAATTTTGATCATGTGACCATGAGAATGCTGCAATGGTTCATGTGAAAAACATTCATAAATCACTTTTTTCAGTGCAGTTGTAACTTCGAATCGTCGCTAAATGAACGGTTGTAAGTCGAGGACTACCTGTAATTTAAAGAGACGGTGTCTCCTATCTGGGACAGTTCTCCTCTCCATAGTAAACAGCTTTGGAAAGGATACCCATGGAGGAAGAGGGTACTTTCCTCAACTGAATTGATCCTGGTAATCAGTGGCATAATCAAGGAAGGAGTTCTCCAACAATTTATCGAGCATATTAGTCCTCTTATTAATAACAGTAGCATTTATATTGGAAAGATCCAGTGGGAAATTGTCTCCCACTGAGGCTTAATTAATGCATAAAAAGCCAGAAGCACTAAAGCTGGTTGCAGAGAGAACTGAATCATTTTGCAACTAAAGAAATGTTAATTATCTGCTCATGAAATATTCTCAAAATTTTTTCTCTTTTGAAATAATTTCTTATTATGGACGGATTAAGTCTAGGAGCATTTTTCAAAACATAACAATAGCTTAATAAGCTGGGTTTCTCTTATTGGGTGTGGGAGTAAACTGAGAAAATGAAGATGGTTGGTGGAGCCTAAGAAGTTGGGCTTCCACATAATTTTGGATGCCCGGTGACAATCTAGGCTACTCCCTGCATTTTTCTTTGTAAGATTTTTGAAGTGGTTGATCCCCACCTTCTTCCTAAGATGAGAGAGAGTGACTGGGTGACCAGAGTCATCCAGCTGGCTTTATGTCTAAGGTAGGACAACAACCCGCCATTTCCTGGTTCTTATCATAGAGATTTAAACCACTATGCCAGACTGTCTCTCATAAGGGGATGCTTGCAATTCTTAAAAATATATTACTGAAAAATAAAAATTTGCTTTTTGTCTAATTGCTTTTTCTCTGTTTCTTTGAATTGTAGATACAAGAGGGATCTGAGCACCTCAGAGTAAGTTGCTTTCTTTCTGTCTTTGCTTTTATTTATACTTGAATGTAAAAATCAATCAATCATTTGTCTTGTTCAATTGTCACCATTTCCCTTACAACCTCCAGTGTGTTTGCATTTTCAAAATCTCCTTTCATTCTAGCTAAACTTTGTGAATTTGTGCCTTCTACTATATTTGCTTAATAGGGAGGTAACCAATTTTTTCCCTTAAAGTTAAACCATATGGTCTAGTTTATGATAGTCCACATGGTCTAGTCCATAGAGTCAGTCTAAATTATGGATTTCAAACTCGTAACGTCATGTCGTCACGTGACATATCTAGTGGTGGGATTCAAAACTTTTTACTACTGGTTCTGTGCAGTGGTGGGTTTCAATTTTTTTTAGAACCTCTTCTGTACGTGTGCCCTGCTTTGTGGGAGTGGCTTGCCAGCCATGTGCCTGGGTGGGAGTGGCTTGCCAGCCATGTGTCTGGGTGGGCGTGACCAACTTGTAAAATGTGGTAAAACTCACTTAACAACGCTCTTGCTTAGCAACCAAAATGTTGGCTCAGAAACTCTGGCATTTGAAGCACGCAAGTCTTAAAGCTGTCAAGTTACAAGACCCTTGCACCCCTAAACCTTTAGAAAAAAACCCCAGGGGTGTTCAAACTTGACAGTTCTAAGACTTCTGGGACTTCAACTCCCAGAATTCCTCCTCCAGTCATGTTGGCTCAGGAACTCTGGCATTGAAGTGTGCAAGTGTTAAAGCTGTCAAGTTACAAGACCCTTGAACCCCTAACCCTTTAGAAAAAAAACCACAGGGATATTCAAACTTGACAGCTCTAAGACTTGTGGACTTCAACTCCCAGAATTCCTCCTCTTGTTCTTCATCTTGATGATGTGCAGACGGGCAGGGAGAGGGGAGAGAGCTGGAACCAGTTCTAAATGGCACTGTAGATTTGTGGAACCTGTTCTATAGAACAGGTTAGAACTGGCAGGAACCCACTCCTGTTTCTGTGGCTGTGGCTTGGTGTACATGGCAGGGTAAGGATACTGCAAAATCCCCATTCCCTCCCCACCCCACTAACCTGCTTTCCAGCTCCATTCTCCTATGCAGGGCAACAAAAGAAGACCCAGCTGATCAGCTGGCAGGTTGGGAGGCAGTAATAGACTGACCACACTGATCAGGTGGGAGGCTGGGATGCAGAGAATAGATAGATTGGGTGCCTTAGCCTTAGAGCAAAAATAGGCTGCAGGGGGGACGTGCTGCACTCCTGGTGTCCCATTTTGGACTTAATGGGCCTCCCTGCAGCCTCCTAGGAGCAAAAGCGGGCCACAGGAGGACTCCTGGAAGGGGAGGGGTGGGTAGGAGTGGTGCCAGCCAGAGATGGTATTTGCAGTTTCTCCAAACTGCAAAATTTTCACTACCGGTTTACAAGAACCAGTCTGAACTGGCTGAATATGCATCGGTGATGCGTCTGGCCTGTGGGCTGTGAGTTTGACATCCCTGACTAAACCATTAGCCAGGAGACACACATAGAGACACATAACACAGAGAGAGGAAGGCATCACAGAGTAACTGTGATACCACAATCTACCAAGCTATTCCCATGGCAACACTTCAATAGTTTCAAGCACTTCCTCCACTGCTCTCATAACTGTGGCAAAGTGGGATGGCCTTGCACAGGAATCCCAACCAACATCTTACTTTCTGTGGCAGCCGGTCAATCTTGGGGATTCCTGGAAGAACCATCAGAGTAAACTAACGTGGCACTCAGGAGGGAACCTCTACTAAATAGGAAGGCACGAAGTGAGTTAAGCCACCTTGAAACGTGGGGTCATGTTGAGGAAAGAACAGGCCAAGCCAAGTTTGAGAAGAAAATGGGCACCATAAGTGAAAAACAGATGACTTTTTCTTTGACTAATGCTGAATCTTCAGAAGAAAGCATTCCTGAACCAATATCAGCCAACATCTTTGCACCAAACCTACTTTTAAATAATGACTTTGATGAACCTCAACCCTCTTCTTCAGGCCTGCACATGAAAACCATATCTAGTCACAAGTCAAAAGATAGAAGCAAGCCTTCTTTTCCCTGGAAATTCCTTCTGCCAAAGCGTGGTGTCTCCAAACTCATCTTCCAAGTGGTGGCTTCCACTGAGAAACGCAGTGGTGTCTCCCTGCAAGCCCTCAAGAAGAGTGTTGCAGCCACTGGCTACAGCCTGGAGAAGCGGAAGAACCATTTCAAGAAAGTCTTGAGGGCCTTAGTGGCCAAAGGATTGTTGAGGAAGTTGACTGGGCATGGGCTGACAGGCTCCTATGGGATTAGTAAAATAATGTTGAAAGTACTGAGAATAAGAAAGAGAAAGAGGAGGAGGAGGAGGAGGAGGAGGAAGAGAAAGGCAATAGCTATCCTTAACAAAAAGAAACTTGCCAAGCAAAGGAAGAGGAAGAGGAAGAGGAGAAGGTCAAAGAAAGAAAAGGCCAAGCCTGAACACTCTGATCCACCCAATTGTTGTAGTGAGAAGTCAGTAACGACATGAAGTTTCCATAGCTGAAGCTGTGTGTAAGGAAAAAGAAAATAAAGCACCATAATTCAAATGTCTATTGTCCCTATTATTTGAAAAGGGAAGAGTAATGACAAATAAGGTAACATGGGGCAAACCTATAGAAAACTCTGAATGTGTTCTATCCTTTTATATTATGAACATGTGCTGTTTATAAGTAATGTAGAAATGAAAGACATGCTTAATCCTGTTGGATTGTAAACTTGGAGAAATGTTTAAGAATGGTTTTATTTGCTTGAATGTGTGTGTGTGTGTGTGTGTGTGTGTGTGTGTGTATACAGTATGATAAATTTTCTTTTCTTTATATATTGTATGGTAAATACTAGACATGATAAAGAAAGAAAAAGAAAGAAAGAAAGAAAGGGAGGAAAGAAGGAAGAAAAGGAAGGAAGGATGGATGGATGGAAGGAAGGAGTATATGAGGCTACCCTTAAAGAACATTCAGAAGTTTCAACTGGTGCAGAGTGTGGTGTCATGCACAGTCTTTGGGGCTCCTAGTGCGGCCCATGTTACAGCACTGCTTTGAGAGCTGCACTGGCTGCTAGTTTGCTTGAGGATGCAATTTAAGGTGTTGGTTATTACCAATAAAGCCCTTCATGGCACAGGTCCAGGTTATTTGAGGAACCACCCGACCCTATGGGACAGGCCTGCACCACCCATGCCAGCAGAGAGGAATGCTATGGGTCCTATCAAGAAATTCTGGCTAGCAGGGCCCATGAGAAATGCCTTCTCTGATGTAGCCCCAGCCCTTTGGATCATTTTGCCCCATGAGTTTTGCTCCCACCCTTCTGATTGACTGTAAGAGCCTGAAAACCTGGCCCTGCCAGTGGGCTTGGAGCCTTAATGGAGGAATATCACACTGGAAGTGATTGTTTGACTAATAGTAGTTCCCACCCACCGCCAACCCCCATAAATTATCTTCCTCCCAATCTTTAGTTACCACCTGCGTTTTATTGTAATTTTAATACTTTATATATTTATAGCATATAAAAACTTATACTTTGACCAAATATGTACAGTATTTTGAAATATTTTTTTTAAAGAACTATGCAGATAAATTATGTTTTGGTTGGTATTCCCATCTGAATAGGAAGGCAGCTGTTTTGGAAAGTCTGATGTGGCAGAGCTAATATAAATGATCTACAAAGTAGATCCGGTTTTGCTTCCCAAAGAGTGAGTGTTATTATTTTTCCTTTGGAAGAAGAGTTGTGTAGAAATTGGAAAAGGACAGAAATAATTTTTAATGCAATATTTCAAGACAGGGATATTTTTTATAGTGGTGGTGGGGACTAGCTGGCACATTTGTAAAGTTGACAGTATGCTATGGGACAATTCATATGAAATAATTGCTCTAGGAGAATTAAATTACTATTTGAAAACAGCTGCATTGTGGATGTAACCATTCACAATATTGCCATTTCATGGCATATAAACAAGGTTGTTCCTAATGTAGTTCCCAAGATGGATCCCATTGACTCAGGTTAGTGTTATGCTTTGTGGGAGATATATCAAAATACTTCCAAAGGGAGTATTTGAGTATTGGCAACTATCTTGTGTTTTTATGTACACTCCAAAACCATATATACACACCCCATAACCACATATAACCCACAACCTCCTTCCCATAACTATAATTTGCTTTATTTTTCAAAGAAATCATAGGGACATTGTTGAATTTCAAATACAGTGATTGCTTTATTAGTCAAAAAGCTTCTGATGTCATTGTGAAAGATAGCTCAGGCATGTTGGCTTACACCTTGACCTGGCTTGACAAAGCCTGAACAGAAGACATCTTGCTTCTTTTAGAGGGTTTCTTGGCATTTGCCTTCGCCTGCTTCTTGGCAGTTTCTCGGCCTTTCTTAGACTTCTTTTTATTCTTCGTTGAATGTTTGGTCTTCGGACCTTTTCCTTTCATGATCGATAGATTCTTCTTTCCAATGTCAGGATTGATCTTGAATGAACCGGTTGCTCCAGTGCCCTTTACTTGCCAGAGTTGCCCTTTTGCCACCATATTCTTGATCGATCTCAGGAAATAGTGCTTCTTTTTGGTCACGTCGTAGCCCATGTTTGCCACAATTTTCTTAAGAGCTTGCACGGAAAGACCAGACTTCTTCTGGGAGCCAGAAACAGCATTGTAGATCATTAAGGAAAGACTGGAAGTTGGTGGCTTGGGTCCGATAACTCTTGTTTGAGTGAACTTCCTTCCAATTCTTCTGGAAGACGAGGTGGCTCTTTTCTTGGAACGCTTTCTGCCACCATGCAGCAAAGGATCTGGTGCAGCAGCGGACTCGGAAGGACCCGGAATATCTTGGGAATCTGGACCTTCATCTGCATCTTCAGTTTCTGGAGACTCAGCTATGTCATCAGATGTATCTGGAGCAGGAATCTCAGGAGATGCGCTTGACTCCATCATATTTTTCAAGAAGGGATTTTCTGTCACTTCTCTGTCGGATCAGGGGGATATTTTAGCAGCTTACAGCTCTCTTGCCCTGCTTGAAAGAGAGAGAGAGAAAAAATCAGTTCCTTCCCTCATACTTTTCAGATTTCAGTTGCCTTTCCTACCCTCCTACTGGACTCTATTGTCCACACATGCCTATCACTTCATGGGCATACATTTGCAAATTTCTTAGGTCTGAGGATTCTGTTTTCCCTTCCACAGCTTCACTTTTTCACTCACCCAGTTCTTGCCTTGGTTCTTGAGATTCTAGAACAGATGCTTTTTCTTAAGTGCTTTTCTTTTAAGTTCTATAAGCATATCTAGTACATGTATATATATATATATATATTTTAAAATGGTTGTATATCTTAGAGGATCTCAAACTGATGGTGCTCAACTGCAAGGCAAATAAATCCTATCCATCTCTCACAAGCACTTTTTGAGTGTTTAGCTCTAACTGGTTGTCAAGACAACATAGGTAGGTTCTCTATGATGTCGAGTTTCTGCACTATGATATCATGAGTGCAGGTACATCCTTGAATCCTCCTCTTTAGTTTTTAAGTATTTTTCCTTCAGGATCTTTAAAATAATAATTAAATAAGTGAGTATTTTCCTGACAATATTACCACAGTATCCAATAATTAAAACAGGAAAAAATGTGTATTTTGAAACAGAATCAGGATAGATTGGAGAAAATAGGATGTTTAGAACAGATACCTTTCCTCCCACAGTCTGCTACCCCCTTCTTGCCAACTAGCTGTCCCTGTGAGGAACCAAACACAATTGGGGAAGGTAGTTGGGAAGTCCCATCGCCCCTATATTCTTTCAGAAGCAAACAAAGACACCTCAGTTTGGGGGCTAAATTAAAGGCTTCCATTATCCTGGAGGGAAAATGACATGGTCTCCAAAATAATCCGTGTTACTTTTTTTGAAAGAAGAAAGTAAAAAGAAGGTCAGTTCCAGAACAGCTGATCCATTTGGTCAGAGAGTTGCATTGCTAGACCAGCCCCTGCTGCTTTGCAGTAATAGACCTACGTAACTTGGCTTGTTAAGAATAATGAAAGACCAGTCTTGATGAACTTGGTTAGCTTAATGTTAGATTGGATTTTTGAGCCTTAATATATTGTGCAAACTAAGCCTGTTTTATTAGACTATGGTTCAGTGTTATTAAAGAAAATGGGTTAATTTGGTAACCAAAGTCAAACACAGCTAATGAAATTGGAATAAATTGTTTGAGGAGTGCAGCAGTTTTTGAGTTATTGGAATAGGAGTAAATAGACCTCTATGGCTTGGCTGTATACACTATCCTAGCTTGGCTGCGCTCACTATTGAAATTTAGGGGGAGATTTCCCTATACCTCCATATAGTTCAATTTTGTGCTATTAGGGAAATCTTCATTTGTGTTTTAGCTTCATTTGTTTTCGCCTCTTATTTTTATATATATTATCAAAACAAATCATTTTAATATGACTATTTTTCATTACTTATTGTAGTTTCCAATTTGGACTATAACTACAAATACATCTACAAATTTATATTGATCAAAGTTTCTACTTTAACTCCACAAGGACAAATCCTGTTATTTCTAAAGTACATTAATGGTGACTTTCAAAACAGCAGGCTGAAGTCCTCTATTATTATTATAGACTCTGTAGAGTGTAGTGAGATTAAAAGTTCAATTTATAATTAAATACTTATTGAATAATTTGCTTCTCTTAAAAAAAAGTTCTATTCCTAAGCCAGAACTAGAACTCGTGGTGAGGAGAGCATGGCTTCCATGAAGAGAAAATTTTATGTCAAAGAAGCAAAGACTACCTTACTAGAAGAAGGCAAAGGGAGCTGCCCTAACTTTGACTTTAACATTACATCAAATATTAAACAGCAAGAGAACCTGCTTGTTGAATTAAGCTGCTTGCAAGATTATTTTTGGAATGGACCACCAAAGGAAAGACGTAACTAAGAAATAGCCCACTCAGTAGTATAAAAGAATGCTGAGGAAGCAATAAGACAAGGCTGAAAAACAACAAGAAATTCTACTCCTTCTACCACCTGTAATTCTCACTAAGTTGTAAGTACTCCCTTGCTTAAGAACAAGTGGACCTCCTACCTCAAGAAAGGAAGACTCTGCTTCTTCTCTCAATAGGGTTGAAAAAGAAAGGATCAGCTTCCTCTTTATAAGGCTCCTTGTAGCTCCGCCTTCCACAATTACAAGACACAGGTGAAGTGGGGGGGGGGGGATGTAAAGGAAAAGTCATCCAATCCATCATGCTATACATACTGTTCTAAAGTCACTAGGAGAACTTAGTTTACACACAGGTTCTACAGTTGTAGTTATTTTTACTTCTCCGAATAATATTCAATCCAAACCTGATAAACATATGTACAGTAGTGGCCAAAATCGTGGAAATTTTTTTTTGTGGGTGGAGTGTATTTTTTAGGTTTGATGGCTAATAAATCCACTTTTCGGCGTACCATAACATTATATATCAATGGAAAAATAATTTAATCAAGAATGTAATGCAATATCTTTTATGAAGGATTTGCTATTAGAATAGCAGTTATAAAAAGAAAAGTGAAACCCATAGAAAAAAACAAGATATACAAAAATTATCACCATAGAAAAAATGAGATATACTAAAATTATCACCATGTCAGTTAATACTTAGTTGGGTAACCTTTACCATGAATTATTACCTTACAACGTCTTCCCATGAAGGGAACTAAGTCTTTTAATTCTGGAGCTGAAACCAAGATTGAATGATTGCTTCTGGATTTTATTGTTGACTATATTTGGTTATAATTTTCCATAGCATACAGATAACTAAACCAACTTCATTCTTCATTAAAGTATCTTTCCATTGATTTAAACCTTTATGGTACTACTACAAAATAAAGTGGTATTATTAGCCATCAAACCTCAAAAATACACCCCCCCTCAAAAAAAAAAGGTTTCCACAATTTTGACCACTACTGTAGGTTCTGATAATATCTAGTGAATGGTATTATTTTTATTAACAGACTCTGTAACAACTACTAATGTGGGGTGTGCTAATAAAAATAAACCCACATTGACTTTTAATAAACCCTACATTATAGAGTGTTTCAAAAGAACCAGGTTCTGTTGCCTATCCCTTTCAATGCCTTGCTTGCTAGGGATCTTGTACAATCCTAATCCTAAATTAGGATTGTCATCCCAAACATATAGATGTGGATAAGTATCATTTTTTAACCTAGCTCTTTGGGGTTTAAAAGATTTTGTCTTCTCTTTAATTCCTTTCCAGAATTTTTAGACACCTCAATTCACCCCCCCCCCCCCCCATATTCAGCTACATTCTCCACATTTGTTTATGCATGCAGCTTTCTGCAAAGAGCAGAGGAAAATTATCACAGAAACCACTATTCTGGTACAGTGAGAATGCAATTACTCTTTCCTCTCTCATAGTGACTCATGATGCTCAACTAAAAGATCTCCAGAATGGTCTCCAGATTTTAGACCAACAAACCTCAACATTGATATCTCTTATCCCTTGGCTGGACTTAAGTGAGAACAGCCTGGACAAGAGATAATCCCCTACCCTAACCACTTACAGTCAGGTAGGTTATGTAGGAAAATTAGGTAGGTTACAGTTAGGTTAGATAGAGAGCCCTAACACGTTCCATGTGCCTTCAGTGTTTAGTCATGCTAGGCAGATGACCTCGAAGACATCTTCGGACAGTGCCTGTTCTTTGGAGATGAGCACTGCTCCCTATAGTCGGGAATGACTAGCACATATGTGTGAGGGGAACCTTTACCGTTACCTAACCGCTTAAGGCAACTCCATGAGAGGAAAACTATTCTAGTGAATTTACAATTTTACATCTACATCATTACCCAGCCAGGAATATACTCTCCAAAGGCAGAATTTCTTGCGCCTCCAATGCAAACCTAGATAAGGATTTTGATACACAAATGAAGTTGCTGGATAATGATGAATCATCATCTCACCTATTTGGAGGAAAGCTACTAGCTCCATTCCTAGATCATGGCTTAGATTCTATTTAATACAAGAAAAGGATGTTAATGGCTTAGTCCCTCCTAATCAAGCTTGTATAAGCCCATTATCACTGTCAAGATTGGACAAAGCTACCAGCCACGAAAATATGAGGAAGGGACCATTTAACATTCAGAATCTGCTTTTATATGATTTAGAAGAGAGGAAACATTGAACCTCAAGGGATGCAACTACAAGGAGGGAGCAGGTTTCTGTTCCCCAAACAGAATATATCATATCAGAAAGGTGGTTGTCAGGCTTGCTTTCAGGGCCATATAGAGGACTGACATGAGAGCCAATAGAACCAAGTCACTCTGATTAGTTGGAGTGGGACTAACTGGCTGTCCAAATGCAGAAATGCTACCTTCACGAGCTTTATAACTACATTTTATGTCATCTTGCCACAAGAAACCTGGTTCCAACAGCCCTGACATTAAAGGGATATATAGCTTACTCTCTTAAATGTGTAGCAAGGTAAGGTAGAGACAAGCCTAAAGGGAATTCTAGGTATATTGTTAACCAGCAGCATGAATATAACAACTCAGGAACCTATGTCATTTGAATACTATGCTATGTCAGTAGAGATTCAATTAGGATCCTGCACTCTGGTAATAGTCAAGGTATATTTCCCACCTTTAAGAAGAAAATAGGCAGTCAGCAGCTTGTGGAATGTTACTTGAACAATGTATTTAATGCATTCCTATTGTGTATATATTGATAGGGGGAGATTTGGATTCTAGACTTGGACTTGACGATGAAACTCTGTATATGCACAATATAATCCTCATCAACTTAGTTTAGAATTTGACTTTCTCCCTACGTGCATGGAAAATAAAGGATCCGAAAGCAAACTTTGCAGGCTTATGCCTGGCCCAAAGAACTAACAGGCTGAATCTTTCCATCTTAAATGGCAGAGCTTAGGCATTGGAATGGATCCGAGAGTAACCATATAACCGAGTAACCATATAACCGAGTAACCGAGAGTAGCCCTTGTGATCTCTAGGCTGGAATACTGCAATGGGCTCTACATGGGGTTGCCCTTGAAGTGCATCCGGTGACTGCAGTTAGTCCAGAATGCAGCCGCGCGAGTGATAGTGGGCGCACCGCGGTTCGCCCACGTTACACCCATCCTCCGCGAGCTGCACTGGCTACCTGTCGGTCTCCGGGTGCGCTTCAGGGTACTGATGACCACCTTTAAAGCACTCCATGGTAGTGGATCTGGGTACTTGAGAGACCGCCTTCTGCCGATTACCTCCCTCCGACCGATTAGATCGCACAGACTGGGCCTCCTCCGAATCCCATCCACCAGTCAATGTCGACTGGCGACTACACGGAGGAGAGCCTTTTCTGTTGCAGCTCCGACCCTGTGGAACGATCTCCCTGTCGAGATCCGCACCCTCACCACCATCCAGACCTTTCGCGCAGCCCTCAAGATCTGGCTCTCCCATCAGGCCTGGGGATAGGTTCCCAATTTACCCGCCCGAGTGTTGACTGTTGAATGAAAGTTGTGTTTTATTATTTTTCTTTTGTTCACATTTTGTTTGTCTTTTGATATTGCACCCCCTTCCCTGTGATTGTAAGTCGCCCTGAGTCCCCTCAGGAAAAAGGGCGGCCTATAAATCTTAATAAAATGAAATAAAATGAAAATGAAATATAAACTATGATTCTTTTAAAGTTTGACAAACCTCCCCCCCCCCACCAAAGTTGATTGTGATCATTTCCCATTTATTCAATGCTTGAGAGGTCCTTGGTGCTCTCTAAACTTGATTGTTTCAGTACTAGGTGACATCATCAGTGCTGGTAAGAAGTGGGGTTTGTTCTCAGTTTATATTCTAATAATTTTCCTTGTGTATGTTGGTAGGAATGGTCTCAGAGTTTCTTTGGTTGGGCATTTTACTGTCAGCTTGCTTGGCAATTCCTTGATTGGGATATAGTTTAGTTCTTGATTGTTGGTCTAATGTTAATCTTGGAGTTCATCTAAGCTCATCTGGGTGTTAATTGTTAATGGGGAGATATCTTGGTCTTTTTTTTACTCCCTTTTTGGTTTGCTGGTTGTCTTTTTTCATAGTATATAGATTTTGTTAATGTCTATGTGTGTATTGAGATTAATTTGTCAGAGTGCCAGGCTTCTAGAAATTCCCTAGTGTTTTTGGATTTGGCTTGGTCTATGATGGTCACAGTTTCCACTTTGAAACAATGGTTAAATCTGTCCATATGTTGTGAAGTTAAAGGGTTTTAACATGTCTTCTGACTGCTGTTTGGTGTTCATGGATGTGTTCTGCCAATCTTCTGCTTATTTGCCCTCGGAAGTGGCTTTTGCAGTTGTTACACTCTATGTTGTAGATGATTCCTGTTTTGTCTTCTGAGACTGCTGGGTCTTTTGATTTATTTAGAATATTTTGAAGGCCTTTAGTTGGCTTGCATGCTATACTGATTCCATGGGATTCTAATCCATAAAAAGAATAACACTGCCATGCATAAAGCATTTCAGAAGCCACCTATAGACTTCTACAACTGCATGGAATCAGAGTAGCACACAAACAAACTCAAGCCCTTCAAAACATTCTAAGTACATCAAAAGACTCAGCAGCCCCAGATCAAACTAACAATCAGCATCCAGATGAGTATAGATGAACTCCAAGATTAACATTAGACCAAGCAAGCCTGCAGTAAAATGTCCAACCAAAGAAACTCCAAGACTGTCCCCACCAACACAGACAAGGAAAACTATTAGAATATAAACTGAGAACAAACCCCACTTCTTACTAGCACTGATGATGTCACCTAGTTTGGGTACTGAAATGTCTGTGAGAAAACAACCAACTTCAGAGAGCAAGCATAGAATAAGTGGGAAATGACCACTATCAACTTTGGGATGAGGAAAAAACTTTAAAATAGAGCCCAGAAGCTAAAAATTTCCAAATACAATTGCATAGTTTATAAAGCTATTCTTGGACCCATTCCAATACATAAGCTCTACAAGTTGGCCTGATTTAAGGGACCCATTTAAGATGCTATTCTTTTATTATACAAGTAGAAATCAATATATACCTGCAGCCATCAAATGTGGGTAGTACTATTCAGCTTCCCATGATGGGTAGTCAGATATGTATCCTGGCACCAGTCACACACCTTGATACGCTCCACCAGAGGAGGTCCTTTGTCTTAGTCCAATGCAATATATTACCTACAGTACTATCTGGAAGATACAAAAAGATAGCATTACTCTTTATGAGGGAGGGAAAGACGGATTCACTTAACAATATTAATTTATGTTACTAACTTAACGACTGTAGCGATTCACATAACTGTGGGAAAAAGGTCATAAAATGTGGCAAAACTCACTTAACAACTATCTTGCTTAGCAAAATTAATTTTGGGCTCCATTGTAGTATTAAATCGAGGATTACCTATAATACTAATTTCCAGGTATACAAAACTAGACAGGGAATAATTAAGAGCATTTGAACTTGTTTGAGTAGGGAGCAGTTTTGCTTCCCTATGATCCACTGGTCTTTTTCTTTTTTTAACGCCATGGTCTGTATTGTATCTTCCTCAGATTTGTCTGGAGCTCTATAATTCTACATTTTAGGTTAGTTTTAACTAATAAGAATGAAGCATGTTTTTCTGTGTATGGTTCGTTTAGTTTTGGATGTCCTGGTTAATTTGAAAACTATTTTTTTCTTTTCTTTCTTTCTTGCTGGTTAATGACCGTGATGCAGTTATTTGATTTGATTTAGTTCCATTTATTTCTTCTCCTGCAGCATCCAAATGGTGCATCATCACACAATCCATGACAATACAGAGGAACTGAGGGAGATGGCTGGTACTCGGGATGTGCCCCGTCCCCTCTCTACTTTGCCCATGTTTAATATCCGCACAGGCGAGAAAACAAATCCCATGCAAAATAACCGCTATGACAGTGCCCAGGTGCCTCTCATCTTGGCTCAACAATGAATAAATGATCAGGTTTGTATCATCTCTTTGAATCTGCCTGCCCATAACTCCAGCCATTTGAGTGGACAGAAGGGGTACAGGTGTGATTCTAGGCAAAGAAACCAGATAGCATAATGCAAAATCTATATGTAGCAATTCTATCACTCTCCCCTTCCCCTAGATAAAAAAAAGAGGAAACTTAGTATTATCAAGTTGCATTTTAAACTATGGGTTGTTATTGTTTTTTCTCAACAGGCCATTTTCACTGAGAAGGGTTTTTCCATTAAAGATGTTTCTCGGGATTGAGACAACTGTTGACAAACCTTGGCATGAGAGATCTGAGTTTATTGCAGTGTTTTATGTTGATAATAGTGAAGCTCGGAAATGAATGACGTGTGTTTGTTCGGTAATCCTTGGTCTAAGTTTGTAGGGTGGGTTTTGAGTCCTTTTGTTTCTACATATTCAATGGATGGGATATATTTAAGGTTAGTACAATAATCCTCTGTGTTGGAGATGCCCAGCCTTCCACACAACTATATTTTCTGAACTTCTTGCCAAAAGCAATCAGAGTTAATATGTGTTTGATATGATACAGAATACACAATTTTCCTCTCCTCTTGTAACTTGGCATGATAAACGATAAACTCTTTTTCCTGTATTTTGCTTTCCTCAGTGAATAAATTGGCAAAACCTGGGTTTCTTTATAAATAATATTTATATTCACACATACATAACCATCACATTATACCGTTTTGAATAAACAGCAGTGTACAAAATACAGAAAACAAGAAGTACCATGCAAAAAAAAAAAGACATGAGACAAGAAAAGAGAGAACTAAATTTAATGGAAATAAGGATTCATTGTAACTCTTTTTTTCCTATCCTTGGGAACTATTTTTACAAATTGTAAATCACTTTGAGATCTTTTAGTTGGGATTAGTATAAAATGATTTAAATAAAAAAAAAATCCATGCATATTATCCTTACTTCCACCATGACATCATACTGATTCATGTACTATCTTTTGTTCTTGAATCTTCTTTCCTTTCTCTTTTCAGGAGTCTAATAGCAATAGCAATAGCACTTAGATTTATACACCACTTCACAGTGCTTTACAGCCCTCTCTAAGTGATTTACAGAATCAGCATATAAGCCCTCAACAATCTGGGTCCTCATTTATAGACTTCGGAAGGATGGGAGGCTTAGTCAATGTTGAGTCTGGTGGGATTTGAACTGCCAAATTGCAGGCAGCTAGTAGTCAGCAGAAGTAGCCTGCAGTACTGCACTCTTAACTGCTGTGCCACTGTGGCGGCTAATCAAGTCTTATTAAGCCACTTGTAATTATTCTACTGTCTCTCACTCCATTCACTCATTTCTTTTGCATCTTATTCTTTCTCTCTGCATAAGCAAATCACCCCATATTGATACTATTAGTTTCATAGTGATATCTCATTTTTATATGTAATTCATGATTGCTCATCATATAGTTATCCTTGACCCTACCTCTTTTTGTTTCACAGTGTGTATTTCTTAGGTAACCCTTTCCCGAGATACCAAATTTAGCTTCCATATAACAAAGTGAGCAGAAGCATGCTCTTATATGTAGTAATCTTTGCTATTTTCAGCAAATGTTGATGTTATATACTACTCGTTCCTTTTCTATGAGCCATGATATGTTTGGAAGATATATTGAAATATTATTTCACCTGAAGGGAAAATATTATACAGAAGTTTACTAAAGTTTGCTCTGTACACCTAAGCAAGAAATACAGTAGTCAAGATAACAGCTGCACTTCAGTCTTCAAAGGCTCAGCTTAATGGGTATACGTTCCCGTAGCTCATTTCAGACCTTTAGACATACTGTAGGTTTGTTATTTATGCTTACTGGTTACTATCAAGGACATCATTGGAGCAACATGCTTTCTGAATGTTCAGAACAATTGCTTTCTCACTGCAAAAATGAGTACTGGGAAGTCTTCAATTTACAACCTTTCATTTAGTCACTGTTCGAAGTCACAGCTCCACTGAAAAAAATGACTTAGAAATGGTTCCCATAGTTATGATCACCACATGGCGATCGCTTGATTCACTTAACTGCAGTGATTTGCTTAACAAGGCAAAAAAAGTCGTAAAGTTAATAACTATCTTTCTTAGCAACAGAAATTCTGGTTCCAATTGTGGTCATACCAAGTTGTTAAGTTAGTGACATGGTGTTAAGTGAATTTCATTTCATTTTTTTTCATTTTATTAGGATTTATAGGCCGCCCTTTTCCCTGAGGGGACTCAGGGCGGCTTACAATCATTAGGGAGGGGGTGCAGTTCAAAAATAAACAATATGTGAACAAAGTAAAATAATAAAAACGCAACATGCATTCAACACTCATCACTCGGGTGGGGCAAATGAGAAGCTTATCCCCAGGCCTGTTGGGATAGCCAGGTCTTGAGGGCTGTGCGGAAGGCCTGGATGGTGGTGAGGGTGTGTATCTCGACGGGGAGGTCGTTCCACAGGGTCGGAGCTGCAACAGAAAAGGCTCTCCTCCATGTAGTCGCCAGTCGGCATTGACTGGCGGATGGGATTCGGAGGAGGCCCAGTCTGTGCGATCTTATCGGTCGGAGGGAGGTAATCGGCAGAAGGCGATCTCTCAAGTACTCAGATCCACTACCATGAAGGGCTTTAAAGGTGGTCAACAACACCCTGAAGCGCACCCAGAGATCAACAGGTAGCCAGTGCAGCTCGCGGAGGATGGGTGTTATGTGGGCGAACCGCGGTGCGCCCACTATCACTCGCGCGGCCGCATTCTGAACTAACTGCAGTCGCCGGATGCACCTCAGGGGGAATCTGGCTTCCCCATTGACTTTGCTTGTCAGGAGCTCACAAAAGGTGATCACATACACACATCATAAATAAATTTGAGCTGCTGCAGATGTTCTTCCAGTCTGAGTGTTCTTCACTTATCCAGCTGTTCAGTGGGAAGTGGGAGACAAAATAGAATGGTTCCATGGGTAGATGTGATATTTCAGCAGCATTTAGCATTTGTATTTATATCATTGTTAAATTATTAAATGTCCCTTTCCACATTCAGTAAAAAGTTTGATGTCTGGCATTATTTGGATTAATTGCCCTTGGGAAGAAAGCATTGAATTCTTAACCCATTTTGTATATATAAAACAGCTTGAGAATCCAATTTTATTTACCGTATTTTTTGGAGCATAAGACACACCTTTTTCCCCTCAAAAGAGAGGCTGAAAATTTGGGTGCATCTTTTTTTTTTTTTTTGACAAACAACAGACCCATTTTTGTGAAAAACGAGCCGTTTTTTGCTCATCACCCCCCCCCAGGAGCACTCTACGAGCCTCCTAAGGGCTAGTCATGCCCTTTTTTTGAAAAAAAGGAGGGGCTATTTTCATGAAAAACAGGCCGTTTTTTGCTCATTTTTGCCTTTTCCCCTCCAGAGCACTCTATAAGCCTCCTAAGGGCTATTTTTTTTGGTGGGGGGAGAGCCAATTTTTGCAAAAAACAGGCCATTTTTGATAGGTTTGCAGACTGCAAAAACTTTTTATTTTTAATTTTTCTCTTCAAAACCTTGCTGTGTCTTATACTCCGGTGCGTCTTATTCTCTGAAAAATATGGTATATCAACATTACTAGTAGCCTATCCAATAGTATATTCATGCAGATTTCTAACTAGTTCCTCTTGTGCACATGTATGACTTAAAAATAATTTGTGCAACATAGTCTTCTTATGTATTGTAGTTAGATTCATGGAATGAGACAAATTATATAAGCCAGTCGCAATGATCAAAACATATTAGACGAGCTGGTTGGAAATATTTGGACAAATAAAATTAAAAGACAGTGACTTCATCATCATTCTCACTATCATCCTGCCCTTTGTCAGAATTCTTCCCCTGCTAGGATGTATTTTCTAAACATCTGTTCTCCTAATGTTACTAGTGATTAATAAGATTAAAAAATGCAAAAAAATCAGTGCCTTTGAAGTTGCATCACCAATACAGCACACCTTCAAGTCTTTGCATGCACTTTTGATCTTAATGGAACTGAGCTGCATCTTAATTTCTTTAAGAGGATCGACACTTTTGATCTTAATCGCCACTTAGAACATGTTGCAAGAAAAAACCCCAAAATGAAAGCAAAGGGAATCAATGCTACAATATTTCAGGTAGTCCTCGACTTACAACAGTTCACTTAGTGACTGTTTGAGGTTACAACGCAAGTAGGTAAATAGGCACTGAAAAAAGTGACTTATGACCATTTCCCACACTTATGACCATTGCAGCATCTCCATGGTCATGGAATTTACATTCGGATGCTTGACAACTGAATCACAGTTATTGGCGGTTGCAGTCTCCCGGGTCCGGGGATCACCTTTTACAACCTTCTGATAAGCAAAGTCAATGAGGAAATTTGTGTTTCCCCAAAACAAGTCCTACCTAAAAATAAGCCCTAGCTTGATTTTTACAAGGTTGCTCAATATAAACCTTACCTCCAAAATAAGCCCCAGTTAAGATCCTGCCCACTCTGTTGCACCTGGTTGCACAGGGTGGGGCGAGGCACATGGGTAAAAGCAAGTTAGGGTGGGGATGCGGGTGGTGGAGCTGCTTACCTTAGGAGATTTGCAGCCAGGCCTCGCACACCTCGACACCTGCCTCACCTGCCTCACCTTGCCGTCCCACTTCTGTGATTGCTTGCCACTGTTTGCACATGTCGCCGCTGGGCTCTGTTTCGCTGTCAGAGGCCCCCAGGAAAGGGTTCTGCAGCCAATAAACAAGCTCCAGATTCATGTGCACAGTGCCCCCAGACCTCCGTTTTGCCTTCATAGGCGCCATCAGAGTTCATTTCTTGGCTTCAGAGGCTGAGATATTGTTGGAATATGTTTGCACCATGGATAGATACAAATAAGGTTTGAAAGGAGAGAAAAAGGAGAGAAAAAGAATTATGGAGAGAAGTTACATAATTTAACTGAAGCATGTGCTGGTCTCCAGAAAGATGGTGGGGGTACAATGGCTCAGTGGTTAAAGATGCTGAACCTATCAGCTGGTGAGAGCCCAGGTTTGAGGCCCAGGTTCAGTGTAACAGGGTGACATGCTCCATACTACATGCTCCAGTTCCTGCCTACCTAACTGTTTGAAAGCATGCAAATGCAAGTAGGTAAATAGGTACCACTATGATGGGAAGGTAACAGTGTTCCATGCACCTTGGCATATAGTCATACTGACAAAATGACCACATAAATTGTCTTTGGGCAATGCTGGCTCTCTCAGCCAAGAAATGGAAATGAGCATCGTGTCCTAGAGTCAGACACAATTGAATGGAAACCTTTACCTTTTAAGAAAGATGATGATATAATAAAAAGCATCCCGCCAATGGCACTTCTCCAAAGACATTGTTCTGACCTCTTCTTTATTCTCTTGCATTTTCATGCTATTGCTTGAATGTCTTTGGACCCTGTTCCCTGAAGATTTGAAGTAAAATTGGCCAACTGAGTAGCAGAAAAATGGGTTCAACAGCCCACATCTTGTCTTTTGCCATCTTTGTTTCCTTGCTGTGTTTTATTTTGCAATAAATGAAGTGGGGGCGAGGTATGGCAGGGCAAGGGGGAGGGGGAGGAGAGATAACTGTAGGGGGAAGGAGCCAGGGGTGGGTTCCTGCCAGTTCTAACCTCTTCTATAGAAGAGGTTCCAGAAATCTACAGTGCTGTTTAGAACCGGTTCCAGCTCCCCCCCCCCCACCTGTCCGCATATCATCAAGATGAAGAACGAGAAGAGGAATTCTGGGAGTTGAAGTCCACAAGTCTTAAAGCTGTCAAGTTTCAACACCCCTGGGTTTTTTTTCTAAAGGGTTAGGGGTGCAAAGGTCTTGTAACTTGGCAGCTTTAAGACTTGCGTGCTTCAAATGCCAGAGTTTCTGAGCCAACATTTTGGTTGCTAAGCAAGAGTGTTGTTAAGTGAGTTTCACCACATTTTACAAGTTGGCCATGCCAACCCAGTCACATGGCTGGCAAGCCACTCCCATGTGGTCACATGGCTGGCAAACCACACCCACAAAGCAAGCCACACCTACAGAAGAGGTTCTAAAAAATTTTGAAACCCACCACTGGAAGGAGTCATCAATTCCTAAGGAGAAAAAAAACCCAAAACATTATAATTCCTGGACTTTAGATGGAGGAGGAAAATTTCACAAGCCAGGAAACGTGAAGCTGAGAGTTTCTGCGAAAGGAAAGCTGAGCACCTGGATCTCCAGAAGAATGGCCTTGGCAACCTTTCCTCTGGAGCAGGAGCTGACATGAATGTGAATTGGCCCAGGCAGTATCACTGGGATAAAGGAAGACTTTGGAAGAAGACTAAGTGTAAGTACTTCATGCTCTACCAGTTAGAATCTTATTGAAATTCCCTTCTTTTAAAAAGTATCCATCACATTGAAATAATGTCTGGAAAAACTGAAGAAGAAAAAAATATCAACATAGCATCATTGGAAGATTTTCAGCCACCAAACCAAACAGTGATGGAGTTTGTTAAAATACTCTCAATCGTGCTTCTATAAAAAGTTGCCAGGGCAGAAGGAGAAAGACGTTCTCTCCTCACCCAACGCAGTAAATGCAGACACTGGTTTGCATGCTTCACTAAGGATGACATGTGGAGAGACCAGTTTAAATTGTTAGTTATCTGCACTCCCAGATATGTAATACTGTTAATCACCTCTACGGTTTCATCCTTGATATTGAGTGGAGTATGATTATGCTGGCTCGCTCTAAGATCTACAATGACCTCCTTTGTTTTATTAACATTTAGAATCAGGTTAGGGTTAGACAGTCCTGTGGGGAACCCGTACTCAAAGAAATGGAGTTGGAAACTTTTCTTCCAGCTCACAAAAACTGGGGCCTATCAATAAAGAGGCCAAGTTTGTTCACCAAATGCTGAGGAATTATTGTGTTGAACATCAAACTAAACCATCAGCATTCACACATGAGTATTCTTCTCCTCCAGGTGTGCCAAGCCAAGATGAAGCACACAGGAAAGTGCACCTATAGAACAGTTCTTCCAATAGGCAAACTGCAATGAGTCAAGTGCACAGGGAAGGTATGAAACCATATAGTTCTTTACCAGTTTCTCAAAACACTTCATCCTAATGGAAGTGAGTACAACTGGATGGTAATCATTGAGGCACATGATAATAGTTTTTTGGGGCACTAGTGTTGTGGCCTCCCACCTGTGCAGAGTTGGCTGCTGCAGACTCAGATGATGAGAAGTTTGGGGAGGAACTTGAGTGAGTTCTGGAGTCTGGGGAAGACTCTGATGGATGTCCTGCATCAAAGAGGTAGAGCCAGGGCCGTCCGACATTTCCCAGCCACCGTAGAGGCAGCTGCCTTTGGAGCAGAGGTGGTATTCAGCCGGTTCTGACTGGTTCCGGCGAACTGGTAGCAGAAATTTTGAGTAGTTAGGAGAACCGGCAAATACTCCCTCTGGCTGGCAGGATGAGACATCAAATGGCAATAGAAGGGACAAGATGAAGTTTTGCTCGATATATCACTATGAAATGGCTTGAACCAAAGACTGAGAAGCCTTGAAGAAAGAGGGATGTTGGCAGCATCAAAGGGAAAAGCTATTGAAACACTCATTTTAGGCCTTGCATTTGAGCCTTGATCTAAATGCAGAACCCTCTCTATTTATTGTGTGTGGTATGTGTTATAAGCTCAATATTCATGAGTTTTGGAGGCCAACTGTGCATTTCTCTATCCGGCTTCTTTTGGTAGGGCAAAATATTTGCTATGCGTGATGTCTCCAGCTTCTGTTTATAAAGCAGCCTTTCATACAAAGAAGCCCACTTCTTTCCAGTTTCTGAATGAGGGCTATTGAACTTTGTTCAACTTTCTGGGCAGGTGGGGGGGAAGACGATGCCCCATTGGATGGGGAAGCACTTTTTCCTTCCATGCTCAGAATATCAGGTGAGCAAGAAGAAGGGAAGCTCAAGCCATTTGCAAAGTTCTCAGGGAAGCCGAAAGAGCTATATCAGAACTTGTTAGAAAGGAAAAGAACAGCATAAGAAAATCATAAGTAGAGGGCACAAATGGAAAGAAAGGTGAGGATGGGAATGAATATCCTAGAAGAACATAAAGAAGAAGAGATGAAGAAAAAGCTACACAAGTTTGGGTTGAAGGAAGAATGTCTATCTCATGATGCTGGAGGAAAAAAGAGGAGGCTGTGAAATCTTCAAAGACTGGCTACAGATTCCGTGTGGCAGAATCCAGGGAAGAAAAGTATCGGTTCTTGGATTTATTTTCAGGATTATGTGAGTACCATCCAAACATTTTGGTAAGTCTACTATTTTATTTCTCCTAATCTTGTATCCATCGATCCTTTGTCACTTTACTTTTCTGTGGTTATAATCCAATAATACCATACCCATTCAGGGTTCCCCTTTCCAAAAAACCTTTCAGCTTTTATGATTTAAAACGAGAGTGAATAAGAGGGAGGGAGGGAGAGGGGGAGAGAGAGTGAAGGAGGAAGAGAGAGAGAGAAAGAGAGAGAGAGAGAGAAAGAGAGGGGGGCAGAGTGATGGTGGTAGGGAGGACTTTATGATAAAATAAGAGAAAGTCCAGAGAGACAGAAAATGACAAAGCTGAAATGAAATGTTGGTGAAAAATACCTTCCAGAACACATAGAAGGGGAGAAATGAACCGTTCATTTCCAATACCCTGCTAGGCCTCGAGAAGTGGAGAGATGCCCACATACTAAATGAATTTTTATTTGGGGGAAAGAGCCAAGAAAAATCCATGAAGGAGCCATTTTCCTTAATAATTGTGATTTTTAATGGTGTTAGAAGGAACAGGACTTCAGCCAGTTAAAAAAAAAAGGCAAGCTCCATGGTGGTGCTGTAGGTGAGAGAAATAGTGAAAAATTCTAGATGTCACTCTAGGGGAATAGCAGGAGAAAGAATAGTTGGCATATTAGGAGAAGTAGGACAGAGTAAGCAAAGTGAGAAACAATAGGAAGGAAATAATGATAAAGAAAAACTTTTAAGCCCTTTTGGACTCATTTTCTCTGACAAGAGTTATATATTCTTATGAATAATATATATTTTTAATTGTTGTGGATTCTTCTATTGAGATACATAGAAAGGATGAATGAAAATTTATCAGAATCCTTACAAATATTCCTTCTAAGAAAGAAGGGTTGGTTTATGTCTTCAGTGGTAAGTCTACCAGATCTGAGCTGAAAAAGATCTGGGTGATTACTTGAAGGATCTGATAGCCTTATTTAAAGGCTGTTATGCTTGCAAGTGTGGAGATTTCCAGAATGTATATAAACTAGGAACCCGATCCCTCCCATCAGCCAGCACCCCAACCAATTATTGGCCTTGCATGACAGAAAAGTCTGAAGAACAACCGGTATATTTGGATCATTTCACATGCTTTATTTCAGCAGTCAAAATAATTAAAAACATCTCAAATTATTATACATATACAAAATAGGTACAGAATCTTCGGTCGGTCATACTCTCTTGAACATCTGCCTCTTGTTATAGAGAAGAATGGATTTGCTTGAACTTGAACCCACAGGGGAGAAAAAGAAGAGTTAAGGTGACAAAGGTTGAGAGCAAAGAAGAGGTAGAAGAAAGGAAAAGGTTGTGATTTTAAAGCAATGAATGAAGACCATTAAAGAGCTAGAAGATTCAGCACAAGAATTTGCTAGCAGGGTTAAAAAAAGAAGTGGGGGGAGGAGAAAGAGCGATGGTGATGGAGAAGACCTGGATGGATGGGAAAAAGGCAAGCCAAAAAGGAATCCACCTGCTTTACAAGAGAACAACAGAAAATTTTCAGACCTTGATCCCTTGCAGCAATGTCTAATTATTATTATTTTTGTCATCCTGGTTTCTTTTTGCTTGTTAAGAAAATTAGCACCGTTTGAAAATTCACAAGTATTTTTGGGCACCGAGACACTAATTCTATTTCCCCCCCTTCTAATATTTCCATTTCTATAGCACCAAACAGGCTGCTCTTAGCAACATAATTTGCTTGGAGCAAAAGTTGTTTTAAGTTTCACCACTTCAAAAATAATTACATGGGACCTGAACATTATTAACATAGAAGACTAAAAGAATAAAATAAAATAAAGAGACACAGCACCTTTTGCTAAACTTGGAACCCTGCCTTGTTCCCTGGTCCCCACCCCCAGCCTGGTGATGGCGTTGAAAAAAAACTCCAAAACTACCACAAAGAACTTGGAAATCACAATTGTGAGGTAGCTGTCCATTACAATAATAACATACATTTAACATTGCAATTTCTCTGCTTTCTATATTAGCCATTTATTTTTCTTCACTTGTTCACCGACAACATATTTGTAGATCTTTAACTTATTTTGTCCACTTGTTCTGCTTTTTTTTGAAAAAAAACCTCTAACCATCTTTGCAGGTATACTAGCATTATTAGCTGTTAACACTTTTCCAAATTTGTATTTGTGTTGAAAACCATTCACTGCCACACGTATATTCAGAAGTAATTAAACTCCTTTCTATTGCCGGCTGAACAAAACAGAAAAAAAATACACTTACAGTGGCTGAAATAATAATCTTTTCTGTGGTATTGCTCTGTATAAAAACAAATAAAACATGTAAAATTGCCAGCAGAGAAAGATGGCCTATAAGGAAATTTTGGGGTCTTTTTTCACTTCCAGGTTAAAGGGTAAGTTTACAATAATTAGGAGGATGTTGTGGGCAGGCTGTAAGACTAATTTAGCATTGCTTTTTTGTTGCTTTGGAAGCAACAGATTTTTTTTTCTCCCCCCAAGAATTGTAGTTAATAATTCAGGTGTTCCTTAGTTGGTACTGATTTTTATTATTTTGTATGGTGGCTCTATATATTTATTTGGAATGTGCAAATTGTGATCCCAAGATATTACATGATTTTAAAAATGAAGAAGGTAAAATCAAGCCATTCTGTCTTCGGTGATTCTAATTTAAAAAAAAAAAAGTCAAGCAAGTGGATGCATTTCCTTAATTATTTTTCAAAAGTCATTTATTTTTATTTTTTTTGGTTTAATGCTTTTTTTGGTTTTTTTTTAACGGAAACGAAAATAGTTTTAGAGATGATGGATAGAAAAAGACACAAATTCAAGTCCATGTGAAATTTCCTTCTTTTTTGGCTGTTTTTTATTTTATTTTTAAAACTGTCAGGTTTCCTTTGGGGTTTACAAGTAGCAGACTGGTCCAATATCAAAGCCGAATTCCTGGTCTGGAGCACCAACGTCCATAGGAGCCACATCAATGATGGGCAACCGGGAAGTTTTTGTTGTCTCGTATTGAATGACTGTCTTTCCCCAAGTGTTGGTGTGACTCTGTAAAGGAAATGGAAATGGCACGAAATTAGAAATGTTATATAGGCTATTTCAGGCATTCGTCGGAGATCTGTGTTTTTTAATCCTGATTCCCCAGCCTAAAAACAACTAGACCTTTGACATTCAAATCTCTTAAATTTGAATAAATGGTGAGGGGAATCATCAAGACTTCACCTCTTGTTTTATTCCTAAACTTTCCCGGTGCACAGCAGCTCCCACCCCTAAGAATCTTAGTCAAGACCTAACTACAAGTATGGACATTTTGCTTTTCTGCAAAGATCTAAATGTAGGACAGATCTTTATTTATTTATCCCATAGTTATTATTATTTTTATAAATAACCCAAGGTGGCACACATACTCAATACTCCTCCCTCCTCCTATTTTCCCTACCATAACAGCCCAGTGAGGTGTGTTGGGTGAAGAGACAGTGACTGACCTAAAGTCACCCAATTGGCTTTCATGCCTAAGGTGGGATGAACAACCCACAATCCCCTGGTTTCTAGCCTGATGCCTTAATTATAAGACCAAACTGGCTCTTCAAAAATTATCTTGCAAATTAAGAACGTAAGATACATACGATTATGATCCTCAGCCTGAATGCAACACTAGAAACTAGTAGAAAGTTAAAAGTGCTGCTATAATATCAAAGAACAACATTTGTCTGCAGAACAGGAACTCTCAATGGTTCATGGGTCTCAAACACTGAATGGACTGATGTTTCTCTTACTCAAATATTCAAACTAATAGATACAGAGGCATATTTCTTTATACTGACTGGATTAATGGCAAATCAGCCTCCATTTTTAATTCAGAAGAGAGCCATTATTTTCCAGTCTTTGACCTGGTTGCTACATACTATATTTACTGCATTTTAAATCTTAAGATCTTCCTGGTATCAATCCAAGATTCAGAACATGGAAAAAGTTTTAATGCAGAGAGAGAAAAAAGAATGACCTTCCCACATATATAGCAGTATATAACATATTCAAATATTTCTGCTTGTGTCTAGGACAATTTTAAAAAGCAGGTGATGTCCCTGTGTTTTATTGCAAGCCACCTGCCCCATCTAAAGCAGGGCTCCCTTTTTGGGGACCAGGGACTGGTTCCATGGAGAAAGGTTTTTCCACAGACTGGAGAGGGTGTGATTTCGCATGTTGACTGCATCCCAAAGATGGGCTTCTCTTGTTTGCATGGCCCTGTTGCTGGCATGCCATGGGCTGGTGCCATCTATGGATTAGGGGTTGCAGACCTTATCTAAAAGACTCACCGTGCAGCCATCCTCAATAACTGAATAGGTGAAACGGCTGTTGCCCTCTCCTCTCATCTCAATGTCATTGGAGCCCTGGAGGAGCAGAGATTTCTTCAGGTTTCCAGTTTGTTGATCCATGTAAGCTATACTGTTCTTGCAGTGGTAGGTGATGTTCTGGGAAGCCTCAGTGGACATCAGGCGCAAGAAGGTCAGTTGGATGGCAACATCAGCTGGGTTGGATCCTTCACTACCATATTCAAACTACCAAGAGAAAAGAAAAAGTGAAATAGTATCTATCTTATCTCCTGTAGAAATCCCTCTACAACACCCAGAAACAATGTGTTGCTTAATCTTTCCAGTCTCACCTGGAAGCCACCGGGCATAGTCTCACCAAACCAGACATGTTTCTTTTCCTTGGGGTTAATGCTGCTGTACCAGTTCTTCCGTGCAATAGTGGCCTGAGTTGGGTAGACACAGCTCTCCCCACTCTCCATATTACAATAGACTTCGATGGCATCCAGATTGCAGCCTTGGTTGGGGTCGATCCAATACATTCCTATTTACAGGGGAGGAAAATGAATAATTTGACTGACGATGATCTTGAAAGGAATACTATTCTCATCTATTTCATCCTCTAAAGAGAATTGATTGGCTATCTTCTCTGTTCCTTCTTTTCTGAAGCATTTTCCCATGCTATAGGCTCTTTGTTCTCAAAAACTGTCCAAGTGGCTTCTCCATCTCCTAAAATATGTGCAACATTTGATAGCTGTAGTGGTGGTGATATTTAGATATGCCTCTATGAAAATAATGGGCCTAAGGATAATTATCAGGGGCATAACCACATGTAATCAAAGTAGATGTCATTGCATCACTTTCCAGTAATACTAATCAAAAGAAAAAAGATCTTTCTAACTTAAGTTACTCCTCTTTGAAGAGTTGGAATAGTTGGAACAGGCAACAGTGATTTACTTGTTGTAACACCCTTGGGAAGAAACCTCACTAAGACCTATGCAGATTATATTCTGCAGGAAGAAAACATTCTTAATAGAATTGATATTTCTGTGAAATTTATGAATTTTATGCTCAAAAGATCTTCCCAATCCCTGATGAATCAATAACTATCTTGTGAATAACTAGTTAATGAAAGCATGCAAGAAAAAGTTCAGCAGTGCAAGAAGGAAGAACAGCAATTCTGACAGCAGAAGGCAACATGTTCAGATAAAAAGATCATTCACAGCAGTAAATACTGTCCTAGAAGCTCAGGTATGGCTTCTCCTGCACTTACCACTCTTCCAGTCTCCATGGCACATCTTCAGGTCCCGGCAGCTACGGGCTGGGTTCTTACGGGTTCCTTCAGGGCTACGGATGTTCTCAATCTGAAGAGAAAGGCTCTTGAGGGTAGTGTCAACTTCCAGGTCACGGTCACGCATTACATTAGCATCATCAGCTCTGTAGTAGCGGCCACCATCATGAGCTTTCTCCTGAGGAGGTTGGGGCAGGAAGCTGAAGTCAAAACCGCCACTGGGTGGGCCTGGGGGACCAGGTGGTCCAGGAGGTCCAGCAGGACCCTGCAGGAGGAATATGAAGAGAACAAGAATTAAAGGCAAAGGTCTTTTCCACTCATTGTAGGTAAGTTGTGATATTTCTAGAATCATTACATACAGCAGGGCCAACATCACCAGTACGACCACGAGGTCCAGGTGGGCCAATGGGACCAGGGAGACCATTCAAACCATCTTTGCCAGAGGAACCAGCAGATCCAGGGGGACCCTGTCAAGAAGGGAACAATTCATTATTAGTGAGCATTTGGCTTAAGATGGAAGAGCAAAAAAAAAAAAAAAAAAAAAAAGCTAAGATAAGACACCTCCAGCAAGTCTCATTTGTTAACATCTCTTTTCTTGTAAAGTAACACTGTATGTTTGCTGAGCATTAGAATCCAATTCAACATAGAAATACATTTCTCACAGTTGTCTATATATATATATATATATATATATATATATATATATATATATATATATATATATATAAAGTGTTATGTTATCCTCATCTTGCAATAACTCATTCTTTCTGGTTATTGCATTCTGATCCTGCATGCTGGATCAGATTCAAGGTATTTCAAGTTGTTCTCAGAGTTCCCTTATTCATCCTGGATGATTATAACGCAGCAGATAATGTTACAGAATAATCAGACTTACTCTTGGACCAGCAGGGCCAGAAGAACCAGAGGGACCTTGTTCACCAGGAGAGCCCTATACCAGAAAAGGAACTTGTCAATTACCAAATCATCTAGATGGACATTTCCTTACTGTAATACAATGATACAAGTGAGAAAGCTGAATTCCCAACCTTAATAGTGGCTTAAAAAGCATGTCTGGTAAAGTTTAATATGAAATGTTGGGCTTCTTAATTGCCCATATTATCTCTCGCTCTCTGGCAAATGGCTTCTGTCATGGACTCAGGGAATCAACACATACGCAGTGCACATGAATGGATGTATATATCTACTTCTTTGTAGACAGTCTTTTGTGATCACCTAAATAAATGTTTGAATACATCACACAATGGAGGAATACTTTTCTGCATGAAGGGAGGATATTAACCAAATGTTGATGTTTTTGAAAGTCTGTATTTCTTTGCCAGTTGGGTGGCCTTGAATTTGTGTCTACTATTATCAGAAAACACAACATGCAAAATGTTTTGAGGCCTACTGCATTATACTGGTGTCAGAGGTAAATTTGAATTCATTAATTCGTAAGATGATTTGTAAAGAAAAATATTTGATGAGGGCAGATAGTTCTGGTGTTATTCAACAGCTGATATCCTTACAGGAAAACCTGTAGAAGTAGTTTTAAAATCAAAGTGATTTCAAAAGGTAGCATTTTCCTTTTAGAAACAAATTGTAATTTTTGTATATTACAAATGCAGCTCAGTTGAGAAGTTGCATCCAATGCAGAAAAGTGTTCACCCCTCCTGTGCTGTTTGTGCTCAGAAATCTATCTACAATCTAAACATTGAAGATTTCATTTAATCATTTTCTATAAAACTGCAGCATTGAGTTAAACTCCTTAATAAGATATTTGGACTAGGAAGTTTCTTTGAATTGGAATACTCCTTTCTAAACAGTCGGCATGAAAAGCTACAAAATCTGTGATATTTTTCAAAGTCTACATTGTAATAAGATACCCATGAATCCAGATCTGAAATTTTAAGACAATGGGATTAACATGGAAATTGACTAACATAATGGACTAACTCAGAACATATATCCCTCCTCTTTTTTTAACCAAAGACAGCAAAAAAAAAAAAAAAAAAAAAAAAAGGTTGAATCTTGTTCTTCGTCAATTGCAGATACTCACAGGGGGGCCAGGGGGACCCTGAAGACCAGAGAATCCTCTGTGTCCCTTCATGCCTCTATCACCTTGTTCACCAGTCTCACCCTTGTCACCACGAGGACCTTGTGCACCCTGGGAAAAGATCGGAAGACAGTCTCTTTAGAAATCAGTTTTTAACAAACACAGCAAAACCTATGGAGGGCCATTTCTTTGTAGACATTTTGGCTACCGAAAATATTGGTTGCTAGCCTAAGGCAAAAATAGCCTATATGTGGGCAACAGCAAAGTCAACCACATTCATTCATTGCTGAATGGCAAGACTCCTGGAACAACATCTAACATAATATCTAACCAGAATATCCTTTGAATGATGTGGTTTCTTTAGAGGAAAAGAAGTATTTTGAAACTCCAACCTACCGCAGGACCACGAGCACCAGAAGGACCAGCGGGACCAGCAGGACCAGCAGGGCCCTGGAGAAAAAAAAGAGGAGAAAATGTTCAGATCATTAATTAAGTAGCTCCACTCGCTATTCATTTCTTTGGGAAATCAGTCATTCTATGCGACTGTTTCTTTTCAAGCAAGAAGTCTGGACAGTTAGGGAGGAATCAATGATATTTTACCAAAAAAGGAAAAGAGCTTGATTTATGGGAAAATGAAAATCAATTGGAAATCCATTGTTTTGGATTAATATTCTCTTGTGCATGTGACAGTTGGGCCAGGATCCCTCTGGTGTTTGGAAAAAGGACTCTCTTGCTACATATAAAGAATGAAAACAATTGTCACTTACACTCTCACCACGCTCTCCATTCTTGCCAGCAGGGCCAACAGGGCCAGGGGCACCAGGGGCACCAGGAGCACCAGGAGCACCAGCTGGGCCACTCTCACCACGATCACCCTATTTGGGAAAGACAAAGGGAGAGAATCAGCATGAAGCCAGCTTTTATTTCCAATATGATTTGAATGGGACTTGTTTGAATAGGGTTATCCTATAGCATTGGTAAGTTCTTGATACTTGTTATGTGATTCATATCAATGGCTAATAGCTCACCTTGGGACCAGCAGCACCATCGCGTCCAGGAGCACCTTCAGCACCAGGAGAACCCTATGAATCAAGAGAGAAAGAAGACAGATTAAGCAGGATGGCAAGATCAAGGGAAATCAGAACCTGAACTTGAGCAGAATGGAGAATTTAGAATCCTACCCTGACGAAGAATTCCATGTTCTCCCATGAAATATTTAATTTGAATGGCTGACTCTATGAAATAGCTCTATACCAAGTCAAACCTTGGGCTATTACTCAGGGTGTTTGGCTAGAATACCCCTCCAAGGTCTCCAGCAGAAGTATAAGTATAATCTTTATTGTCATTGTACTTAAATACAGCTAAATTGGTTTTTTAGTCTTTTAAACAGGAGTTTTGAATGCTAAAAACTGAATTCAAGATGTTCATATATCTAATCATTATCTTTTCCTGAATCTCCCTTGTTCTGAATCCAATCACTGGTTTATTTAGCCTCCACCTGTCTGATACTTTCAAGTTCTCTTAAGGTCTCAAACACAGATCTTTCATGAATTTCCTACCGTCTTTTGGCTGGCGAGTTTAAGAATCAAACTGGGGACACCCGTGCATGACACTGAACATGTTCTGCCTCTAAGGGACGGCAAAGCTACAAATGTCTATTTTGAAATTAATAGTGGCAGGTTTGAGGACACTAAACTTGTATAGAGGAATGAAAGTGTTGAGGAGAGTTGGAAGCATCAAAGTTCTTTAGAAAAACAAGCACGCACCTCGCGTCCAGCTTCACCAGGGGGTCCAGCCAATCCAGGGGGTCCAGATGGGCCAGGAGGTCCACGTTCACCAGAGGCACCAGATGGGCCTTGTTTGCCAGGCTCACCCTATGGTCCGCAAGAGAGAATACAATGCTATGATTCACACAAACTGCTGTTCCGAAGAGGGAAAGGAGAATTAAATCTTATAGAGTATGAATGATATTCTCTAGTATTCAGTATCTGGGAAAATACTAATAAAAGGATCTGTTCAAAATTCAAGGCATAAGATACACAGTAAGAGACAATATTTTGCTGCCTGATTTGGATTGCTTAAATCAAAATGCATAGTCAGCCAGCTAACTTGATCTTCCCTTTTTCTCCTAGTATATTAGAGAGTTAAGCATTTGCTGCTTTTTCATGACAAGCCGAATCTGATCTCCTGTTGGAATAGCCAGATCTGAGAAAGATGCTTGTTTTTAGGATTAATGCAAGGCAAGATAACTCACTTTACCTAAATTCTAAATCAGGCTGCAAGATTGGGGTGGGGGTGGGGGGAATCAGCTCGGATTGAAAGATGTACACTCAAAATTTTTGAAAGCCAATATCTCCCCAAATTATTTCCAGCTGCTGTTTCTTCAGTTGAAGAGTCCTTTTCTGTTATTGTAACATATTATTTAAAACAGAATTCCAGGAATTTGTGAAGCACATTTCTCAGAAAAGTCTGGCCTCTCAACAAGAAACAAGGGTTTTAAAACCCAGAAGATCCGTCGACTCTATTTTGAAGGCCTAGCAACATGATAAATACTTGAATGGACAATCAGGTAGTCTGGGGGTTTATAATATGCTGTGTTTTGTTAGGAAACGGGGCCTCTTATGAGAAAAAGATTTGAGACGTCCAGCTGGAGGAACAGCTGGAGGAAAAGAAAAGGCTTAAACTGTGCAAATGTCTGGGCTAACCAGTAACTATAGAGTCGTGATTAGTGAAAATATCGAGTGATGTTTTGCCCTGTGAAATTTTGAAACTATATTGTTCCATTAGGAAATACTACTACATATTTTTTTAGTATAGCCAGTATTGAGGAAAATCTACCACTAGCAGAAAACTTATCTCTTCAACAATGCAGATTAATATTATTACAAATGAGGAAACAAACAAATCAAGCCCATTACTATTGTGCCTTGTAAGACTGTGCAGAAATAAATAATTGGATTAAAAAATACATTCTTGCTTTGACACATCAATTGCAACCCTAATCATTGCTCCTTGGAAATATACCCTGCATATCAATTGTGTTCTTCATGCAAACATGTTCAGCACAATATTATTGAAGAAAACAACATCTCTGTTGAGTTTGCCCATAGTTATTTATTGGTTGGTCTGAAGAAAAATCCAGTTAAAGTCTTTTCTGTTTGTGTAGCCCTATATATGTGTGAATTCTCCTAGGAAGCCTCAGATATTTTTTCTTTCTTTTTGGAGATCAAAGTTTTATCTCATAAAGCTAAAGAATAAAAATGGATCCATATTACATTTCTGAAAACTTCTGAAACTGATTGAATTGAAAAGAAGTACTCACAGTGGGACCAGGAAGTCCAGGGAATCCTCTCTCTCCTCGTTGTCCAGGAAGACCAACTACACCACGTTGTCCAGCAATACCTTGTGGGCCAGGAGTACCAGGGGCACCCTATAAAACAAAATAATGTGCATTTCAGAAACAAGGCATAGAGTTAGTGGACAATCAGGTTTCTTTTTTATGAGTAGTATGTGCTACCAGATTTCCCATTCATGATCTTTTATTGATTCACTGACTGCACATGTTCTCATCTTTAGTTAACATTGCCATTGGCCATTAGTTTAGAGAAGATGATGGAACTAGACCTCAATAATTAAGTAGCAAGCAGTGTTATGTCTCTTCTGGATGCAAGAATTTTGGAGGGTTTAGATGAAGAGAAAACTGGTGGATGCCCTGATACTTTTTAACATTACAAGTAATATCATTATTTCCTAGTTTTCCAACCCATATCCTTCTTGAATAGGAGTTCCAATCCTCTGGATGGCTAAATGTGAAACTCCCCACAGAAGACTCTGTTAAAACTGAGATTTTTATGTGTTATGCTTCTTTATTCAAAACAACATAAGCAAACAAATAAACTAATAAATATAATTAGACAAAGGTAGGAAACCATTAAAAAAAGAGTAACAAAAATGTAACTAATTTAAATATTTTTTCCAACTTGGGAATCCCCGTTGTGCATAGTTTGATTTCCAGAACTGGCTGTTGTTAAGATTTCTGGGGCATTTCCAGGATGCTGAGATTGGGGAAGACTGATCCAGGGGATACATGGCTTCTTATGACAAGGAGCAGCCTTTGCCCAGAAAAAGATGCAGAACTCTATAGATATTACCAATTGCCATGAAAATGGTCATGGATGGTAGTTGCATGAAAAGGCTGTAACATTACCATCAGGGAAGGATACATTAAATATTAGCTCAAGACAAATTTGTATTCAAAAAGTTATTGCTAGATGTCATAGGGAGATTTCTCAAAGAGGAGATGCCCTGGTTGATTCAAACATTTCATTTAAGAGAAGTGAATTTTAGATTTACTTACAGCAGGTCCATCAGCACCAGGAGATCCCTTCTCACCAGAAGGTCCAGGTGGGCCAGCAGGTCCGACTTCACCAGGGCGTCCAGCGGGTCCAGTCTCACCACGGGGTCCTTTGCTTCCTTCCTTTCCACTAGGGCCAGGTGGGCCGGGAAGACCAATGTTGCCCTTTGGGAAAAGAAAGGCAACAAGTCTATCAGTGACTGAAAGACTCAGCCAAAAGATTCTATGCAACAATGTTTTTTTTAAATATAAATCTTTATTAAATGAGGGGCTCTGGATGGGGATGCAATTAGGCTTCAAATCAGACAGATCATTCTGGATGAGCAAAATTTTCTCTTCTATTGGCTAATCATATTAGTTGTTTGTTCAAGGAAGCAACATTAACCACATTTTGGACAAGATGTATGTTGAAGAAATCTAGCATGTTCAATTGAAAGGCATTAATTCAATGAACAACTCCCAGAATTCCCTGGGAAATAAGGTATATCTATTACATCGGTATTCCTGATATACTTTTCATGTTCATTCCTTCACTTTGTTGTGTATTTTCTGAACTGAAATATCCACAAAATATCCACAACACTGAAATACTAAACTCCACTCCATTACAAATGTTTTAATTTGGGGGCTGACTTTTTTCAATCAACAATTTATAAAAAAGACTGGTTGCAAAACTATTTGTAAGTATAATATTTTAAAGCTCCCAGTTCAGAATTAAATATTAGATTGAATGCTCATTGAAATGAATCAATGTTTAGTCTCAAGAAAGAGACAAAGGAAAATTAATTTGCATTTAACTCATTGAATATTAAGGCCTGAATTTCTCCAGCTGTTTCTCACATAGGTAACATTTCCTCTTTATAATTAACATTATGCTCCTCATTTGCCAAAGGGGGCTAAAATTCTCCTTGTGAATTTTCCTTCCCTGATGGCCATTTTGAAGTTTTGAGGACCCCCCCTGCCCACTAATTTATTGCTGAAACTGTGTGGTTACTTACAGATGGGCCAGGAGGTCCAACTCTTCCAGCAGCTCCGGGGAATCCAGTAGCACCCTATAAAAATGAAGAAATATTCCAGTTTCAATTATCCTTTCCTACAAAAGAAGACTAACACAGGTTTACTGAATATACCATGTTCCAGTGGATGCAATTGTTTAAAGGGGTTTTGCTCTGATTCACAAATGTGAAAGCTGGTGTGAAAAGCTCTCTCACATCTTTTAACACCTTGTCTGGATGCACCACTGTTTCTTGTTTAATGGAAAGGCTTTTATTTCTGACGCATTTCTGAACTGCTAATTGGGAATCCCAAATATATTAACCAAGTAAGAATACATGACCTAGGAGGTGCTAATAATACCTGCTAGAATGTTCTAGGCAGGATCTAAAATAGGATTCTTTCACCATCATACATGGCATTAAGCTGGCCAGTGAGACCTTCTTAATAGGGACATCATATTTATTTAATGTTATATTTAAATGTCATGTTTATTCAAGACCCTTTTAATAGGGTTGTCATATTTATTTAATAAGATATTTAAATATAATATTTGTTTAAGGTCCTATCCCTTGGTGTTAGTCCCTTAGTCCCTTTCTGCTTAGTGTAAATTAAAGGCTCTTAGAGAAAAGTTATCTCTTTTGCCTTCTGTTCTGCACTTCATAAGTGCTGAAAGTTTTATTAATTATCTAAATCAATTTAGGAAAATAAAATATCTGCAAGAAAATGATGCAAGCTCAGAGAGTACCAAGGACCGCTTCTTTCTAACCCTGAGCCACAAATATTCTCCTTTATTGGAGATTTAATTCTGCATTCTTTGAAAACAGGAACAATAATTTGAATCCTTACTGAACTACCATTTCATAATATAGCATCTGATTTAATAATATGGGGGGGGGACTCATACTCACAGGGGGACCAGCGTTTCCGCGAGCACCTTTGGGGCCAGGAGCACCAACAGGACCCTGCAATCAATAGGGAGAGGTTAGCATGAAACTAAAGGCTGAGCGAAGGGCAAATCTTCATGGAAGAGAGTGCGGAGTAGTGAAGGAGAACTTACAGCAGGGCCAGCAGGACCAGTAGCTCCAGCGGGACCAGGAGGACCAGCATCACCTTTAGCACCAGCATCACCGGGTTCACCTTTAGCGCCAGGTTGTCCATCAGTTCCCTATTGGAGCAGAAACAACAGAGGTAGTGAAGATCAGGGAGATGGGGACAGAGACACAGGTGATTCTATGAGATTTAATTTCTACCTTTTTGTGCATTTCCCAAATATATCTAACTAAACCAATCATTGAACAAACTTTTAATTTCCTATTAAAGAGAGGTACCTTGGCAATCAACTGCTTTGAAACTCATTGAATTTGGTACATAACGCATTTTGATGTGAAAAATTTGTCCCCATAATCATTGTTTGTTTGGCATTCAATGCACAAACTAGAATCTGTGTCAGCTGCCTTGTGATTTATTACATTATTCCTTGTGAGGAAAAATGTGTTTGGTACTCAGCGTTTTTGGTATTTATCCTGCCTCCTGTAACCAATTAGCAATGAGTACCAAGATATCATTGTATACAGTTTTCTGGATTTTCCATGGACGATCAACCAGGGAAAGGTAATGTAGAAGGCTAAGGATGGGGAATTGATAAGTTTTGAGAAATTTGCTTTTGCAGATTTATATCTCTGTTACTCTAGGCAGAATTGTTGGTTAAACCTTTACCTTTCAGTAACTAACTCGCTGAATGCTTGAAGAGCAATAATAATTTGTCTTTCCAATCACCCTCACAGAGTTGGTAGAACAAAAACAAATTTGCAATGCACAAATTAAAGAACTTGCAATGTCTAATGTTCTTGGGATCTCAATCGAACTGGTTCTATGACCACTCTTTTATAGTCCAAATCACTTGCTTCTGAAAAATATTGGTAACAGAAATCCAGCTGGACATAATGGCTTACTTTCTGGAGCTCTACTGGTTTCTGTGAGTTTCAAGGTGGTTCAGAGTATCAAATACTATTGGAGAAATCATTTGTATTCATTCATATCTATCAAACCACTGTAATTAGATTATGGGTAAGGACACATTGATTAGATCCCAACTCTGGAATTGATTAGTTCAACTTTCTTTTCCTACCAAAGGCCATTTGCTGGTAATCTATGGCTGTTTTCTGGTTCACTTACTATGTTCCTACAACAATATAACACAGTAAATTGATTACAGAGTTAATCCAGAGACTTGGTTAATACCAGACCACACATTTATCTAATGGGCTGGATTCACATAATAAACTAAATTACAGAAAACACCCAATCAAATCAAGTGCTTATTGGGTTTAAGATGTTGTGTAAACGTGTCTTCTAGATTTCTAAGGTTAAGTATATTGTGCGAAGAAAGCTTTCACCTCATTACAGCAGTAAGAGGATGCAAGCATTTTAATGGGATTCCTGAGAAGCAGGAGAGATTTTCCATCATACTTACAGGGGGTCCAGCAAATCCAGCAGGTCCAGCAGGGCCAGGTTCACCACGGTCTCCCTGGGAAGGACAAGAAGAAGACAGGAAATGTCATGATGAGAGAAAGAATTGCAAAGTTGAAAAGAAAAGATAAGAGCTATATACAGCTATGCAAGAGCTGCATAAACAGCATTTCAAGACAAGTCATCTCAAGGCAAAAAAACCCCAAACAAACCTAGGAAGGTAAATTACTTACAGGAGCACCACGTGCACCAGTGGGGCCAGCAGGGCCGGAGGGACCACTTTCACCCTGGGGAAAAAGACAAAGGGAGAAGGTTAAGCACCAGACCTATCAGTAGCGTCCTATGCATTAAAAATGTACTATAAGGACAATTTCTTTTTGATAAGTCAGTCTTAACACTAGGTACTATGGATAAAAATCACAAATTGCTTCTTTTTTGCAATCACATGAAAAATTTAAAATGGACAATATGCCTTCAGTTCTAACTAGAGATTCACTGAGTATGGGTTTTCCATTATTTGTGACTATTAAGCTGAAAGAATACAACAATGGTTAATAGGTATCAAGAGAGAGATATGGGAGGTGGGAAAACTGGTCATGTCTTTTGGGTAGGTGGTTTAGTCAGCTTCTAGTCTTTTTTCATTTACAAGTATACTTCAAACTATTTTCATATTAAGTAAGTTATTTTAAAATCTACTTGAAATGACATTTTTCATCTAGGTATTTTGAATTCATTTAATTGTAAAATGGGGTCATTATTTGAATGCATTTCTCATGAAAACATATGTTTATAAGCCAAGAAATGCATCATAAAATATGGAGAAGTGTAATATCCAAAGAATAATTGAATTATAGTCTCTGTATTAAAATGAAAGATGCACATTGGGTTAGTTTGCTTGAAATAAATGAAAGCAATGAATATCCCATTGATTTAGTTTCTAGCATTTGTAAAAAGCTATCCTTCAGATCAGATGTTATAACTAAAATTAAGCAGAGGATTTTCTTAAAGTCCATAAGTTGCTACAAAAATGTCTTTGAGGCAGTTTGTCCTAGATAAATATTTACATCTTCTCAATTATATCATTTTGCTTTCTCTGATGCTTTCTAAAAAAAATGGCAATCCAAATTTGATCTGAAAATGGCAGCTACTTCCTAATTCATGCACAAATCTGTGGAAATGCCAGCAAATGTTAAACATTAAATAAAGCATGTGGCACGGCTTCCAATAACCAGAAATCAGTAGGAGTTTAAGAAGAACAAGTTGATGGAATATTTACCTTGTCACCAGGAGAACCAGCTGGTCCAGGTGGGCCAATGGGTCCAGTCAATCCTCTAGGTCCATCTTTGCCAGGAGAACCATCAGCTCCTTTGGCACCTGGGTCACCCTAAAAAAGAGAAAAGACAAAATAAGATTATCAATATTGAAAAGATCAGAAAGGCGTAATGATTGGAAAGAATAATAGAGTTAAAAGGGACCTTGGAGGACTTGTACTCCACTCCTGCTCAAGCAGGAAACCCTGTACTATTTCAGATGGTTTCCAATGGTTGTTCAATCTCTTATTAAAACCTCCAATGTTGGAGGCTCAATTTCTTGGAGGCAAGTTATTCCATTGATTAATTGTTCTAACTGAGAGGAGGTTCTCCTTAGTTCTAAATTAATTGTCTCATTTATTATTTCCATCCATTGCTTCTTGTCCTACCTTCAGAGGCTTTGGAAACTGACGCCCCCCTTCTTTGTGGCAGCCCCTCAAGTATTAAAGTATTGCTATAATGTCATCCCAGGTCCTTCTTTTCATTAAACTAGATATACCCAATTTCTCATTCTTCATATGTTTTAGCCTCATCTGTTGTTATTCTCTGCACTCTTTCTTAACATCTTTTTCAATATTCATATATTTTGAAATCTTGAAATAAGAAGATTTCACATCAGGCTTGATGTTAGGAATTTTCTTGAATATATCTCAAAAGCTAAATATTGAAATCATGAATCTGGATTGCCCTCTTAAGTTTTACTTCTTATTTCAAGTCCTCGGGCCAAACTGGAAGACAACAATGGTCAATCAACCTTTTAATTTGGCTTGGACTGTATTCAGAAAAATATCTTAAAGCCAGTTAATGAAAGATAATATAAAATTAATTCTTCTTTGCCTTTTTGATTCTCCCAGCAGTTTATTTGTATGGTGGCATTAGAAATGACCATAACTTATAAATAGATGAGAAACATGATGTAAATTCATCAACTGTCATACTTTGTCTAAAATAAAAATAAACCCCTATTCACAACATTGGGCACTGATATCATTCAGATATCTCAGTATCATTCCAGACTCCCATCCAAAATTTTACTTTGCAGTCTAAATCAGACTGACCTGATGGACAGGTAGTGAAAATCTATGTCAAGATTATCTCTAGGTACAAATCTTGAACGAACTTAACCATGCATGATATGTAGATGATATTTGGAAAGGAATGGATGTCCTTTGAAAAAAGCAGGATGCTTTTGCTTGTTCTCCACCTTTTTAAGCATAGTAAGATGATGGCTGCCATTTTGATGACAACAAAGTTCAACCGTCATGTACTTACTCTATCTCCCTTGGCACCAGGCAGACCAGCAGCACCACGTTCACCAGGCATACCCTGAAGACCAGGAGGACCTTGACCACCAGGAGCTCCAGGAGCACCAGCATCACCCTAGAATTGAATAATCAAGGCAACGAAGATTAGGAATGGAACCATTTGAAAACTACAATGAAAGAGAGAGAGAGAGAAAAGAGGTGCCTATCTATTCTTTCCTTTAAAAATGTTATGTATATATCGTATCTTCTGAATACTATTTTTCACACATATATCTAACACAATATTTAATTTTTCTGATCCTTACAAGGTATATTAAGGAAAAGTAAAAATGATATTGTTCCCGGGAAAGCAACAATGTAATGGATTTGGATATATAATCTATCATTCTGAATATCCAAGGATAAAGTCTATTCATTTATCTTTAAGATAGCCTTTCAATTTTAACATTTATTAATCTTTTACCTTAGCACCATCATTACCCGGAGCACCATTGGCACCACGGGGTCCAGAAGGACCGGCAGGGCCTTGGGCACCACGTTCACCAGGGAAACCTCTCTCGCCCTAGATGAAATAAAGAGTGAGTTGATTACGAATTGTTTATGGAAGCATTGTTGGACAAGTGAAGACAAATAAGAACCTAGGGAGAAGATCTTTACTTACTCTTGCACCAGAAGGACCAGGAGCACCGACATCACCAGGGACACCCTGTCAGAGTGGAGAGAAACAGATATTGTTAAAAGATAGAGCCATTGAGAATGCATGCAGCTAATGAACTTAATTTGACATGGGGGGTGGACAGGGGGAATGCAGTTCAGCAAGAAATGGATGGTTCACACTCATGTCTGAAGGCAGGATTATATTTTTTGCTTCTTTCATTTATGAAGTTTTAGAGAACTTTAAATAGAAGAGTAGGTATGAGAAGGTAGGTATTTTTTCTAGTGGAAATAAGAACTCTCAAGACAAAGATACACTGTAGAAGAAAGAAATATTTGTCTTCTTCCATGAACAAGAGATTGTTTCCTTCGAAATGTTTTATTTGGAATATAAATATTTCTCTGGCTAAATTCTAAAGATGGCTTTCCTAAACTGCTAATTTCTTCTTCAGAAAAATAGAAAAATAATTGAACCCTGTATTGTTCTGCTGCCATATTGATGATGCACTAGTCAAAAATGAAATTCTCCAGAAACTTTACTGTTTAATTTCAAGTCTCAAGGCCACTGAAATCTTCAGAAAAAAGTTCTATGTGTTATGTATTAATCTGCATTTGAAATTATTATCATGCTACATAGAAATAGAATAGGCTCATTGTCTTATAATAGGCTCATAATCTCAGAAATACTTTTACATTTAAATTTGAAAGATATAATCCCAAATTACAGTAATACAGGAATCCACTATTATAGCATCTCTAGTATATAATTATCAAGTGCCCCTGAAAAGTGATAATAATGGTTATTATCAATGTCCCTCACTGGATGAAAGAGAGTCCACCATCTTCCAGGATAGTTTGTTCCAAACCTTGGAAAGCTACTAAAAGTCTTTTTTCCCCTATGGAAGTATTTTTAAGTGACTTGGCCAATCAAATAACTGTTTCATCAAAAGAATATGAAATCATAAACTGGTCATAATAATGTCCTGAAGAGAAAGTAAATTTCCACCTACTGAAATTCTCTACAACTACTAAAAGAATTTAGGAATTGAGAATTATAAAACAAAAAAATATGGGCCTGGTTTTCCATATGCCAGTAGATGCTTTTCAGTTGTTGGATGGTGTATGCATCCATTTAAAAAAGAAATGCACAAAAAATTCCAATGGGGAAAATGGCAGACATTATTAATGTGCAAAGTAAGGTTATCTGGAGAATATTTGTGCTGAGTTCAGACTCCAACTAGCCTGTTCCAAAGTCTGCAACTCAAGGGTCCTAATTTAGTTTGTCCCTGCTTCAAAGCATGTACAGGCCCCACAATTCCTTCTTAACACTTCTGCACATAGGAACACATTACATACTTGTTCACCAGGCTTTCCAGATTCACCAGGGGCACCAGCGGGACCAGGAAGACCCTGAAAACAAAAATCAGAAGTGAAGGAAATATTAGCTTTGATAGGAGTGGATGAGCCCGACAATCAAATACAGCTTATTAAACAGGCTAAAGGTTTATGTCACTAGTACCACTAGTACCTCATGAATTTTACATGCTTCTATTTTACAGCAGTGTTTTCCAACTTGGCAGCTTTAAGACCTGTGGGTTTCAATTCCCAGAATTCTCCAGCTAGCTGAAAGCACTGTTTCAGTTTTCTTACAGGCCTTATGGCTTGTACTCAATAAAAACCATATATACTGAGTCTTTTAGTTCTGTTCTCCTGAGCAAATAAATGTACATCATTTGAACATTCAAAAGAAACAAAAAGTAATGGTATTAAATATTTAACTGGTGTCTGTCTGTCTGTCTGTCTGTCTGTCTGTCTATCTATCTATCTATCTATCTATCTATCTATCTATCTATCTATCTATCATCTATCTATCTTTGTAGAGAGAGAATGTACACATTTGTTTTTTCAAGCAATCCTGCTCACCTGGAAGCCAGGAGCACCGGAGGGACCTTGTTCACCTCTTTCACCAGCAGGACCCTGTAATGAAAAGGTAGGAAAATTCAAGCCTTGACAGAATCCAAAAAAGGGATAAATATTCATAATACTGAAGGAGGAGAAATCAAATCCATACTTACAGCTGGGCCTGGAGGACCTTGGGCACCAGCATCGCCATCTTTGCCAGGAGCACCCTGGGAGAAACCAAGGAGGAGTAAGGACAGGAACAAGCAGAGCCCAATGTTTTTAAAACAAACCTGGCACAAGAATTCTGTTGATTGAAAACCTTCCCACCAAATGCCTTTTCCCACCACATGATCAGATAATTTATCTCTGTAGAGATATTCCCCTGCGTTCTCTCTATCATTCTATCATTGCATGGAAAACCATCTCAGTGTGGATGTAGTAATGAAGGTGATGGAGTGGCATGGGGCATCCCAGGGTTTAGCCCACCTTCGGTCACAGAACCTATCAGATGATTTTCAGCCAGTCCCCCTCCTAAGCCTCCATTCCTTGCCCCCCTCCCTCTTATATAGATCCAAAAACCCCTAAAAAAAGGACTTTTGACTATAGAAATCTTAAGATATATATGTGAACTCTAGTGGGGGAAAGTAGCAGCACACACATATTGCTCTAATGCAACATTTATGTATATATGTATCTGTGTATGTGCACACATATGTAGGTATGTATTCAGTATATTTATTTGTAAGATGTGTATAGCCTCCCAGTTCTATAAAACAACTCTGGGTAACTATTTATTACCAGCAATTATGTAAACTAATCCTTGTATATATGTCCATCCAGATCACTGAAGGGAATAATAGAGGGCGAGGGAACAAAATACTTACATTAGCTCCAGTGGCTCCGGGAGCACCTCTCTCACCAGGTTTGCCAGGTTCGCCCTAGAAGAGGATGTGGTGGTGGTGGGGGGAGAGAATAGATAGAGAATGGGAGTTATTTCAGGGAGAGAGTCAATAACTTCCATTTCATTCTTCAGTATCTCTCCATGCTGTGGCAAATCTAGGATGCCCAGGTTCAATTTGTATTACATAAGCATGGTCTTATACATATTTGAAAGGCAGTTGAATGTCTTTCATACAATCATAGTATGTGGGGATGACCTTGGGACACAATGGCAAGAGTCACAGCTTAGACAATGGTCAGATAAGAGGCAATTGAGTTCACAGAAGGAATGGGAGATGGCAAAAATATCAGAAGGGACCTTCTGTAGTTTCTTGGACTATTAAGGTGAGGGGGGGAGGCCTGCAAAATTCCATTACTGTAACCTTACAGTAAAGATAGAACAAGTAGTTCTAGATGTGTTACGTCTCTGGATTATCTAAAAGGACTGACCCAAGCAGCATATTTTATTATATAGAAAATCTCAGTATCTCTAGTATTCCATTTTCATTTGGAAAAAACAACCCATTTTACCAACAATTTCCTCTCTCCAATTCAGTCTAGAGTGATTTTCACAACCAACCAAAGCCAAATGCCCCTTGAAACAATCTATTTCAAGTGTATTCAAGTGCAGTTAATACTTCTGCTCTCCATAAATCTATTTATACTTCAGTTAGTTGGTTGCTGAATATAAAGTTGTAATCATTAAAAACAACAACCATGAAGGCCTCTCAGGAAATGGATTAAATAGGAGGTTCTGATAATGACAGGAAGATCATGAAGAAAATCCTTCTATGTGATCACTAATAATTGTGGATGACCTGATGACACATAATCAATAGTGGTTCAATAGTGTCAATGTAGCATATACATGTGGATTATTCATGAAATCAGTTTTGAAATGAAATTGACTCTCATAGTAACCATCTGTAAAATATTCATATTGAATGAATCAGGAAGTTAGAGGTACAAATAGGGGGAGCTTTAATATAAAGCAGCCACCTGCTGCCCTTATTTCAGATATTCTTTTGCTCCTTGAAGAAGAATTAAAAGCAGCTGTTCTGGTGTCATAGTTTTTTCATGGGTTGAGTGCTAAATAAGGTGGTCATTTGTGGAAGAGAAGTAGGCGTCATCCTTGTATCTCACCCATAGAACATGTCATTCAGGAAGTAAATGCGGAGTGTTACTTACAGCAGAGCCTTTAGGTCCAGGGAATCCCATCACACCAGCTTGACCTCTTGCACCAGGTGGACCTGCAGGTCCAGGGCGACCATCTTGACCAGCGGGGCCCTATAAGTGAAAGGAAACAATAAGCCCATTTTTTAAAAAAAACATTTGTTCTATTGCAAAATATAGGGGCGATCCCAGTAAGTTCTCTCAACACTTACAGCAGGTCCAGTCTTGCCATCAGCACCAGGACTACCAGGGCTACCAGTCAGACCCTAGAGAAGAAAACAAAAGGGAGAACATGTGTGAATGGGGAAGATGGTGTGATGGGATGTAATGAAGAGATGGATCCCTAAGGGAGAGGGGCTGCCTTCCAGAGGAACAAGACTTAACTCCGCCCAAATATCATGTGTGAAAGAAAGAGGGTGAAGACAGGTCCTCCCTAATATTTCACAAAGGGTATTATAGATGCAAATAGTAGGATTTTCAGTTTGGTTAAGGTTTAGTCTATAGGAGCAAAACAATAGAGAAATCAACTTGGAAGAATTGTCATGAGTTTGGGGACTTTTGAGGCCTGACAGATGGGGAAACTATACCTATCTTATTTTTGCCTCTACAATGTATGACGTTGCAGAGTTCTAATTTTTATGCTACAGAAGCTCCTATAAAGATCATGAGCTTTAACTCTTATATTACACAGGTTGGACTAGACCTCGTAAGCTTCAAGGCAATAAAAGTACCCGTTAAGCATTTAAAAACCCCTGTTTTCTGTTTTAAAACACCTGAACATATAAGCTGTATTTTGTAAGAATTCCTGATTGGGCATTTCTTCTGTGGAAGAAATATGCCTTGTACTTTAAGGGTTTCTTCTGCAGCACAATTGCACAATTCTGTTTAATTGTGTTTTGACCATGTTTGTCTTCTGCTTCCTTTCAAGCACCTTCAAGTGTGCAGGCTTTTGAACTATCGATAAATTTAATCCACAGTCATCCAAATGAGCAATGTTTTGATCAAGGATGAAGAGACATTAAAAAAAAAACACACCACCAAGTGGAAATCTTAGTATTTTTAACACTAATTGTTTGTTGCTTTAAGGATTTATGTTAGTTTGAATGGATTAATACATATACTCAATTGATTAAGACATGGGTATCCTAAAGGGGGATGATGATAGTAATAATATCCTAAAATATTTTCCAGTGAAATGGGGACAAAACACAATAGAAAGAAATTGCAGTGACAATTTTGTCCCAAAGAAAGAGCTGGGAAGCAATTCATTAACTATAGCAGAATTTAAGAGCCTAATATAAACCATTGGTAAAAACAACTGAATCTGGTTTCTAAATATAATTTCAGTTTGCAACTGGTATATTTGATTCCATTATCTTTTCTACATTAGTTTATGTCTCTTGGGGAAAAATTAGATTATGAAAAGGGTTTTTAAAAATGACATTTTAGTCCTTTCACTGCTGTTTCATGGCTAATTATTTTACAGACTTGATTTTCCTCCCCATCCCCCAAACCATCAAAGTCTCACCTGAAAAAATACATTTCATATCATAATGCTAAATGGCCAGTGCAATCATGATTATATCAAAAACCAACCCAAACTGAACCAATATTTCTGGATTAGCATTGCCTTCATTGTGATGAGTGAAAATATTTGCTCCAGTTCACATATGCTCAGAAACGTAACTAAAACAGAGCAATAAAATCACTGCAAGGAACTTAATTCCTTTTAACCCATTCCTATTTATTCTCTGCTTCATTATCCTATGAGTGAAATGAGATATGAGTGAGTGCCACTAATTCACTTAGTTGGGGGAAGTGGATTACTTTGCATACGGTAAGATCCTTGATTACTCTTTATGACAGTGTTTAATTCGCTGTTGTAGACCTTCAATGCTGCACAGGGCTGGGCAGGGATGGTAGAATGTGCCCCATTCCCCACTGTCTAGGAGCCAATGGGAAGTATGAGAATATTTCCCATTTGCTTCCCTCTTCTGATCAAAGCTTGCTATTCGCTTACCTTGGCTCCAGGAAGACCAGGCTCACCAGTCCGTCCAGCTTCACCAGTAGATCCTTTAGGTCCAGCAGGGCCAGGAGCTCCACGTTCACCAGGGGGGCCCTGGAAGAAGAAAAGGCATCAAGAAAAGCTACTAAGAGCAGGTAAATCCTAGCTTTTCATTTCTCCTCAGTTTAGGAAGCCTCTGTGTGATTAAGACTATGAAGAGTGTATCTAAGAAGGAAAGGATATGTCTGGTGTGGCAATGGGTGGCTTTGGCTGCAGACATTATACATATTCATGAAAACAGGCTTTGAGAGACCTCAAGACTATACCCAAAGTCCAAAACTCCACAACTTGAGCAGCCTGTAGTTTTGGCAAACAAACATCCATATGTTTGAAGTCCCCCACCTGACATGTATTTAGGGAATTCTAATGTGAGCGAGGGACAAAACATGAGACAGAAGAAAGCAATATGGTCAGGGAGAAGAAAGCATGAAAGAAATGAAAAGAGAGATTGAAACTCCCTTCCAGGCAAGATCTGTATATTAGAAAAAAAGCACAAATGTATGGGAGAATAGGGATCTTATTTACAATGTTCTCTGGTGCTCAGAGAGATATCAGACTGTCCAGGATTATTAGAGAAGAGCTAGGTATGAAAGCAGGTGCTAGTAGTCCTACTAAATACAAGGACCATGAATATTTGCAAAACAGGCTTTAATATCATTCATAGGAATAAAGTTTCCTACGTTTTGTTAAGTGAGGTTGGCCACATTCCTACTGAATTCCCCCAAAACCTGATTATGCCATCAGATCTGGGGGCCTGAGGGAATGGGTGAGATACTAAAGTGACTCCTTTGTTATTAGCATCAGATGTTCTCTCTTAGCCTTGTGTTTTTTATTCTAAACATTTAAAAATAATAATTGGCCTTTATATATATTAACTTTTTACCATCTTCTTCCATGCCACTCAGAGTCACTCCTTTGTGAGATGGATGACCCTGTAATTCTGGGGGGGGGGGGGGAACTAGCCAGCTCTCTTAGCTCTTATAAATCCTCACAGCACTATTCTACTCCTTCATACAAAATTGAAAGGCTATAAAAAGGACATGGCAAGGAAGACTTTCATCCCATCCCCACCCACCCTGTTTCCTAGGCAATAAGAACCCTAGATGTCTGAGTTTCTGTATGCCACTGAACATGATCTTGAGCAAATTGCCTCAATAATGAGAATAACAGGCAGCAGGAACAACTGTGGATATATTGGTTCTTCTAAAAAAAAATTGTTTTAGATGTGACTCCTCTTTTGCTACCCTATAAAACATTTGGAAGGCAGGTCAAAAATAATCAAAGGTTGTATTTTGATAATCAGAAGTCAGCTCTAGACATAGAAGAATATGCAGACATTAAGAAAGATAGATAGATAGATAGATAGATAGATAGATAGATAGATAGATAGATAGCTGATAGATAGATAAAATATGAGTCTCCTGTGGATAGCCCATAGGAAATCAAGAGACTATTTAGCCATGTATTACCCACAAGACACACAACCCACCTTGGGACCAGCAATGCCATCAGCACCAGGGAAACCACGGCTTCCAGGAGCACCCTGTGACACAGGATTAAGAATATTATTATTGCTTATTGATTTTAAAAAACCAGTATTGTTACCAAGTAACCTACAAAGAAGCCTGTCCTCTCAAAATGCCAATATGAAGTCACTTGTTTTTCTGTGACTGGAAAAAGACAGTCACAACATTCTGCTAGAAAGAATGAAAAGCTAAAAGCCAGAACTAAATGGCAACTTCAGATTCAGGATGATATCCTTTTCTCAAGAATTATAATTCAGTTTCCTGATCAGAGTCAAAAGCACCCATTTGACATTTTGCCTCTTGCCTTAAATTAGCGCATATGCCTTGCAAATAAAGGAAAGGCTATAAAAAGCCACTGTCAGGTAGAACAGAAAGCTTAATCTTTCCTTACTTATTACCAGAGGAAACAGCAGTGCGCTATTTTAATTTAGTTTAATTTAGTTTTAATTTTTAATTTTGAAATGTTACAACACACCTTGTTTTATGGATGGCTCCGGGAGAACATTCCTCTGACTTATTAAAATTAGTCTTCCCACTTGGCCTGCTTCTATTACATCTGTAATTTAGCTTAGCAATTCTCCACCAATCTAACTAAATGTTATGAACCTGTAAGGCAGATATATCTTTCTGCCCATGTTTGTTCTAAATGCATCTTGGTATCCAAAGGCTAACAAACAACAAACATGGTTACATACACGTTCGCCAGCAGGTCCAGGCAATCCAGAAGGTCCTGGCTCACCACGGGATCCTCTCTTGCCTTCCTCACCAGGTGGACCAGCGGGGCCTTGAACACCAGCGGGACCCTAGAAGATAAAGTGAAGGATATAAATAACTTTGCAGGAGCGGTAAACTAAAAGCACAAGAGAAATAAAAGCACACATCATTTAGGTGAAATACTTACAGCTTCGCCTTTAGCTCCAGCATCTCCTTTGTTTCCAGGAGCACCAGGTTCACCCTAAAGTTATTAAGAAAAGACGAAAGCATACGGTAACATATCTCATTCAGTACAAAATTGCAAGAGTAGATTTGTCTTATTTTATATCTCACTACAGAATAAGGCAATATTCTATTATTTATTTAAGTACTTATTAATTATGCAATATAGGGAAAACAGCTGGAAAACGTTTATAAAGAATTGGTAGTGTGGAAGAGAACTAGGTATCTGTGAAGATACTTTTCCACATGCTTCAATTGATATAAGCAACTTATGAGAAGAAGAAATCTGTGGGATTTGTGAGCAATAAAACTTTAGTCAATAATTTTGAAATGGTTATCTTTAAAAGCCCACATGTCCATATCATCATATTCCATGTTTTTATAACTATCCCATCTGGTCAACAGATCAGTTTATTCTGAAATGCTGCACATTTTAAAATTCAGAAAGCAATGTATATCCTGATTGAGTAATGATATGGTAGAATGGATCCTTTATCCCTTTTAGTGGCTAAAGAGGTTGAGATTTATGTTAATACGCTGTTCTACTGCCCATTTATCACAGAATGGGCACCTGATGGATCTAGATGTTACTCTGAACAATAGCCTTAAAATCAGACACATCTGAAATCCATGTGATCCAACCTAGTGGTCTTTAAGAAGGCTGGACTATCATGCATGAGATTCTCCTTATTGGCCAATATATAATTCAATATAGTCAGGTGACACCAGTTGATGATAAGATTAGAGCAATTGGGTGGCACTTACGCTATTACCCTTGGGACCGGGAGCACCAGTGGGACCTTGTGGGCCAGCTGCTCCACGAGCACCGGGGAAGCCAGGAGCACCAGAAATACCAGGAGCACCCTAGAGAAGAGGAAGCGGAAAGGTTGAGAGAAGTGGCAAATGAAGACAATGACATGAATAAAGAGAGTTATTGGGATTAGAAGATACTTACAGGTGCACCTTTGGCACCAGGTTGACCATCAGAACCAGGATTTCCCTAAAGCAGAGGAAAAAATACAAAATAATTACTATATTAGTTCACTGATTGTTTAAGTCACATCTTCTGTCTCCTGTGTGGGCACACCATGTCATAAACTACCTTCAACCTTCACAATTAACCTTGAAGCACTCTCCAAAAAATAGGTGAATATATGCATTTAAGAGTGCTGTTAAAATTAAGAAGTGAATAATTTTTAAATAAATCAGAAGTATAGGGGAGGTGGGGGGAAACTGGTAATTCTTACAGCAGGGCCAGCAGCGCCAGCAGGACCAGCAGCACCAGGCTCTCCACGAGCACCTTGTGCGCCTTCACCACCACGAGCACCTTGAGGACCAGTTTCACCCTGTGCAAGAAGAGAGTGAAGATTCATAAGTGTGCAGGCCTCCCTGGGTTGATGCACATCTTTCTCTCTGGTCAATCCCCTTAGTCTCTCCAAGACCAATTTATCTCCTAGTTGGTTGTATTATATAACACTATCCTAGTTAATCAGACTTCATGGTCCTCCCAATCCCACCCAGATATCATGAGGTCTTACTCCTGAGTCACACATTTCAGACTTTCAAAGCCTGTTCAATGTAATGGAGGACTCTATATAAAATGTAAACCTCATTCTTATATTGTTGAACATTATTGCTATTTTCAGTTATGATTTAATTTTATATTATTCAACTGATGTCTAAAGCTTGATGTAGTAGTTTATGCAGTTGTTTCCTTCTTAAGGCAAATACTGAAATAAGCCATAATAATGCCAGCTTCCCAGCTCTGGTCCCTAAACTTTATCTTTTCTTAGTCCAGCAATCCCTTTTCTGTATCTAAACCTGGGCTTATATTATATTGGTCATCCCTCCTGATCCCTAAACAAGGAATTATTGAGGCTTCTCAGTATTTTTTAGCAAACTAGAATGGAGAGAGCTTAAAGCAGGAACTTTTCCAAGTTCAGGCATATCATTTCTGTCCATGCATTTATCCTCCAGGGAATGCTTTGTTGCCCCCTTGCTAAGAAACAGTAAGGTAAAGATTGATGCCTTCCTCTGTAAAGAAACCTGAGAGACAACTATCCCCAATCTAATTTTAAAAAATCAGCAGCCAAATTGAACAATGTTAATGCTTTCGTAACACAAATACATTGCAATGGCAAGTTGGTCATTCAAGGCCAGTTAGAGTCACTGTGAAACAGTGAGATGGACAACAGATAAATTCAATAATAATAATCATCTTTACCTTAGGACCAGCAGGACCAGGGAATCCAGGGGGACCAGCTGGGCCAGTGGGACCCTATTAAAAAAAGAGAAGAGATTAAAGGTTGATTATAGAGCTTTTTCATACTGTCCCTAATTAATAGTTCTTAATACTGCCAGATCTGCATTAACTCTGGCCTTTGAAATAAGGAAAAAAGAAAAACTGACTCAAGGCAAACTAGAGAGAAAAGGATATCTTCATTTAAGGGCAGAAAGCTTGGAAGATTAGTCTTCATCTTCTAGATGAAGACTAATCTTCATCCCTTCTCTAAAGAAAAGGATTCTCATGCAATATGAAGACTTTCCAAGAGAAGCAAATGAGAGGGACACTTACTGTGGGACCAGCAGCTCCAGCAGCACCATCGTTACCACGAGCACCCTGTAATGCAAAAGAGGAGAAAGGGCATTTGAATGACCTACAAAATCACATAAGATATGAAAGAGAATACTTGAATTGAGTCCATAAAACGCTATGAATACGTAGCAATTTAAAAGTTGAGAGGAATGCACTTACAGCTGAGCCAGCAGGGCCTGGACGTCCTCTCTCACCAGGAAGACCACGTGGGCCCTAATTAGAAGAAACAGAGTGGGGAGGGGAATCAGTTGAAAGGTACTTTGACTGGATCTCATTCTTATATCTTTATCCTTTCCATTAATTTTTAATTATATTTAGTATTTATCATACTCTTCCAAAATCATCCTGTTTCTCAATCTTAGGAACTTTAAGATGCATGGACTCCAATTCCCAGAATTCCCCAGCTAGTGTGACTAGCTGGGGAATTCTGGGAGTTGAAGTCCACTCATCTTAAGGTTACTAAGATTGAGAAATACCAATATACCATATTCTTCTAAAAGTTGTCACATCTTAAGTAAGTTTTAGAAGTTTACTCATTTACTGGAAAGCCATAGGGGTTGTAGAAAGCTATAGGAATTATACTGTCCTATATCTAGGACTTAACACTAATTTTAAGACCTTTCTCTTCCCAGATATATGATGCAGTCCTTTTTCCTTATTATGTTTTCCTGTTGGTAAGGATTTACTTATAAATATATTTAAAAGCAAATGAAATGTCACCGTAGACTTTATTAAAATTTGCCCTATTCAAGTACTACTAACACCCAGTTCTATTATGAATTTAGCATTCTTTCCATTTGATACAGTCCCTGTTATTCTTAATATCAAGTGTTTTTCCTTTATATAGGAGGCTCATTTAAGGTTGGTTCTAGAAAGGACTTTTGCATACTCTTTTGGGTTTGCCTTCTATTAACAGTAATGTGGAAGTAGATTATCTTATCTTATTTGGTACCTTTGGCCAGAATGCAAAAGGAAGTCCATACTGGACATTTTTAGATAAGGTAGCCCCATAATTCTCATTTTACTTTCTATTCCACTATTGTCTTCTCTGTCTGAGGGTCAACACCACTAGATAGGCCAAACCTGGATATCAACTCCACATGAAGGCTAAAATTACTTTCACAGAGATGGCATGCACTTTGAATCTCACAAGTTTGGTTATGCTACCCCTCTCCTCCTTCTTATACCCCAGTGGATTAGGAAGGCATCTACCTGAGTCACTTCTGAATGTTATCCCTCTGAACTGGACTTAAAAAACATTTCAGATCCTTTTGCTTAGGTAACAATTCCTGGACATCTCTTTAAAGACCATCTTCCTTCCTCTTTACAGTGTTACAATAGGTCATCACTTTTCTGAGCTTTCAACAGATATTCTTGCTATTTCTTATAGATTTTGCTCCAGGCAGCCAATTTTGTACAATATGCATTGCATCAAAGTACTATGATGCAATTAGATTTTTTTCCCTCCATGGCAAAATAAGTTGCTTTCATTGATGGTACAATTTAAACAAATCTATTGTCCATCTAAATGACTCCATTGGTACATAGCCTATATTTCTTAGAGCAATGGATCAAAGAAGGGTGAAAATATATACTTACTACTTGTCCGGGAGCACCGTTTTCACCAGGGCTGCCAGGCTCACCCTAGAAAGAAGGAAAAGAAGAAATGACAACACAAGTTGTTAAAGTGAACGGAGGTGGAATTTTGTATCAAATAAAGGGATGTACTTAAAATGGACACTTACCTTGGGGCCTGCAGGTCCAGCATCACCTTTAGCACCATCAAGACCACTGAATCCCTAAAGAAGATAGGGATAATATGTATTTATTATTAAGTGTATAATAAGAAGCGTGAAGAACAGAGACATTGGAAAACAAATCAAAATGTTCAAAGTTACAACAGCACTTGTGACTTATGACTGTTTTTTACACTTATGACTATTTGCAGCAGCCTCATGGTCATGTGATCAGAAGTCAGATGTGCTTGGCAATTTACTCATATGGTTCCAATGTCCAAGTTTCATGTAATCATCTTTTGCGACCTTCTGACAAGTAAACTTAATGGGGAAGCCAGATTCACTTAGCAACTGTGTTATTAACTTAACAACTGCAGTGTTAACAGTGGCGGAAAGAACGGTCATAAAATAGGGCAAAATTCACTTAATAAATAGTTTAGGCTCAATTGTGGTCTTAAGTCAAGACCTATTTATATTACATTAGAAATATTATTTAAATGAGTTACAGGAGCAAAATGCTAAATGACTTTGAGTATTGTGAGCCCCAGGATGGATAGGAATCACAAAGATATACAATATCCAATTTTTAGAAACTAGCTAGATGTTTTTTCCCCCAAAGAATATATTTAAAGGACTAGTCTACTTGTGTTTCATATACCTTTTAAAATAAGGAACATAGGAAATTATGAAGTTGTAAAATATTACTAGATTCACTTGACTGTGTGGTCTATATTTGTGGCCATATTGAATGCCAGGAATTATGGAGTGAACACTTTCTGACAATGCCTACAAACACTATTAACATTTTGAAAAGTCCAATTCCTAAAAAATCTTCAGAAGACATGCATACACAATCTAAGTTGTAATCTAGCTTTGGCAGACTTTGAATTGTAGAATTTGTGAATTGCGTTGGATATTGAATGATTGAAGTGTGCTTACTCTGTGTCCCTTCATGCCTGGGAGGCCAGCAGTTCCGGGAAGGCCACGGGCACCCTGGAAGAAATAAGCCAGACATTCTTGAGAATAAAAGAATTATGACAAATCACTTTTCAGCATGTGGCCTTAGCCAGGTCCCCATTTCATGACTATCCTCCCACCACTACACTTGTCTATGATGATGAACTGAAAAAAAGGTGTTTTTTAATTTCTTATTTAGAAATCAAACAAAGCCATTTCAGTACTTGAGCTTATTCTCTCAAACCCAATCTTCCAATTGTCCAATATGTGAGAGTCTAATATTTTCACAACCATCTTACTGTTAAAGCTTTGAATTACCCTTCTTATGATCAAAAATAAATTTGTGTTTGAGCAGATGGACAATGCATGATTCATCATAACAAAACAATTGCTGGCTAACTAACCCATCATTCCCTCTTACATATATGGACAAGACACCTTACCTGGGGGCCAGGAGGACCACGCTCACCAGGACGGCCAGGTTTTCCAGCTTCACCCTTGGAGAAAGAAGGCAGGGGAAAAAAAACTAAGCTAAAACAGTAATAATTCAGAAATCAGAGAGGGGTTTTTTTGGGGGGGGAAAGGGACCCTAAATTCTCTCATCTGCAAAAGAGATCTTTACGATTTTCAGAAGCCAATCAAAAGTTATGGCCTGAAACCTGAGAACTCTGATCTTGTAAGCAGAATGTTAGAAGAAAAAATAGTGTGCAATAATTAAGAAGGTCTACCTTGTTACCTGAACTCTACAAATACCGGTTGAGGAATTAGTGGCCTTAAACTGCCCCTTGGATGGTTTAATAGTATATTTTTTTAAAATATAAGATTTATGGCAAGATCAAGGTTGTAGTAAAATTAATAGTTATCTTTTGGAGATCTGCCATTCGCTGCAGTCTATAATAGGAAGACCAAAGAGAGCAAGAGAAATTTTCCAAGAAGAGAAGCACCGCCCCCCATTTTTGCACCACTTTTGCTATTGTTTCTACTGCTAGACTCGCATGTTTCAGAAGACAAGACAAGGCTGATACATCGTGAACCAGTTCCCTCAAACTTGTCGATTCAGAGAAGCCTTTTTGTTTGTCAGATTTGCTTGCAAGGTGTGTATTCTATCTGTGGATAATTAGAGGAAAAACTGGGGGTTCCTCCCCCTCTAAGAATGATATAGTCACTTACATCATCTCCATTCTTGCCAGGGGGACCGGCTGGACCACGAGGACCCATTGGACCCTAGATAATTTATTGGGGGGGGGGAAACAAAGGCATTAAAATCTGAACAAATACATCAGTGCTCCTACTTATAATCTTGCTTATATCTAAGACTGGAACAGAAGCCTGTCTACAGCGTGTTTGCGTTCAAAAACTATTCTAGGTAATGAAAAATAAATTTTGAAAAAGATAACTGGGAGGGGGGGGGAGACTGTTCTGGCTGGCTGTAATCATAATATAGCTCCCTCCATCCACCACCACCCCCAAAAGGCACCCCCACCATCAAGCAATACTTACAGAAGAACCAGGCTCGCCAGGCTCGCCAGGGGGACCTTGGAAACCTTGGGGGCCCTGAAAATTTAAAACAGGGACATGTATGTTAAAAAGAAAGCAATTCCAGAGAACACCCCTATTTGTTTTGGGCTGCATTATTTTCTGCCATGTCCCAAATATACTTTTTGAAAAGGCAACTGGACTTTCTTTGTTTTTTTTTCCTTTAGCTTCTTGGATGAGAAGCAAAATAATCTTCAAGGAAAGAGACAAAGTCCAGCTGCATTTTGAAAAACACCTTTGGGACAACCATGACCTGAATGACAGAGAATCTCCCTAGACACTTTCTGCCATGGGTCTTTCATTTCCATGGCTGACTCCTGCCTTCACATCTTTTAGCCCTGCAGTTTGCCTGGCCTGAAACAATTGCTTTCATCAGTGAAGCTGACTGTTTTCCCACACAGTTAATTTACTGAATTTCTGTACGCTCCATTTTCATTATTCTAGTATAGACTGCAAATCTCTGGATATGTTGACCCAAAGATCGCTGAGGCTGAATGATCGATTGTGCAGCAGATAAAAAGAAGCAAAATATGATGTCTGTGAGGAAATACAGAGCAGATGAAAGAGGAATTACATCCTCTATTATATTAGGGTTAGGTTTAGTGTAGAAGGAATGGATTTAAGAAAGTCTTGTTTGTTTATTTATCTACAATAAGCAGGTTTTGCAAAGCAAATGATGGTTCTAGTTTGTTTCTCTGAATGAATGCATATTGTGCGTTCCTAGGTTTAAAATTTTAAAAGGAAGGTGGCATCTCCAATATCATAGATGGAAATGCAAGTAACTTGTCTTCCTTCCCTTGTTTTCAACTTTCTGGGTTATCTGCAAAGTTTGTAAATAATAGTAGGCCTTCCCCCAAAAATTGCTATTAACACCTTTGCACTAAAAAAGCCCCCTCCAGTTCAATGTGGGATTCTGCACAATTTAAGCATCTTTGTACTATTTTTTTGAATAAGTGTGGCTGATATTCATTAATAACTGAGCAGAGCACAAAATTCTTGTTGCCTGCAACACAATAATCCTCACTTTTACAAAGTCTCTGCTCTTTAAAATTGAGGGAGGAATAAAGATATTGAAATGTTCCCCTTGAAAGTAGTACCAAATTTACATTATCTTTCTTATATAAAGTTCATTCTTAAGAAGAGAGAAAATACTTACAGGAGCACCAGGGGGTCCGGGAAGACCACGAGGACCAGCTGGACCCTAAACATCGCCAAGAAATAAATAGTCAGCTTAAACTGAATTGGTACAATTTCTCCTTCATCTCGGTGGGTATCTATATCTCGGTGGGTATCTATATCCTTGAATCTATATAATCATCATATTGCCTTGATCTTGTTTGATCATTTTGAAACTTTCATTAACCATACATTGGAGAACTGTTTTGTTGAGGAAGTCTGGCGTTGTGTATCATTTTCAAGGTGAACTTTCTTCAGTCTTTTCATATCTCAGGGCCCAACTTTAATTTCTACATTGATTTTCAAAATGCATTTTATAGTTGCTATGTTAACAGTTACATGTAATTTGCAATCCCTCTAGTGATGGGTGAGTTGCCATTTTTTTTTTCTTAAGGTGAAGCATAAGGCAAAATGGTCATTCCCTCTTGAGTGAAACATCTGAATATTGCTTTATTCTTTCCAGAAGCAAAACGTAGGTTGTACATTTCTGCTTCCCCTAAAACTGTATTAAAGGATGGATTTAAGCCATATTTCAATTACTTTTTATTACAATTTTTTTTAGCTATAATAATCACAGCTTAAATTCAAGCTATTGTCCTTAACTTGCAATTCTCCATTCAATTAAGAAGACAATGTAATTATAATCTTTAAGAAGCCATTGTAACATTATGGTCTTAAACTCCACTGATTTCAATGACCTGCTTTTTTGTAACAAAAGTGCCTCTGCTAGTTGTATAAAGTTTTATTCTAAATCACACAGGCTATCATTATGGGCCTTAATTAAATGAGTGAATACCCATGCCTTGAATTTCCTGTCTAACTCCACTGCTTTTCTGCAGTACTTTTTCCCTACAAAACAAACCACACAAAAGTGAACCTTTCCTTTTTCACTGAACACTTGTGATGATGCTTGTGCTTATATCCCCACAGAGTCACCTTCTGGTCTTAACCATTATTGAACCAAGAAGAGTTGACTTGTTTACATCATATAACTTAAAGTATATATCTATTATTAGAGTTCAGTGTTTTGCTACTACTTCTTCTTCTTCCTTCTCCTCAGCAATCCTTTCCCTTCAACCAGCATTTTCTCCACAGCCTCAAGGACATCAGCCCTTACCATTGGGCCAGGAACAGCTAGGCCGCCAACAGATTTTTCATCATAACCGAAAGACATTTGACCAGCATAGTTCTAGAAAAGGAAAGAGTGAAAGGAGGAACTTGTGAACAGGTACTTAAACACAAATGCCACGTAACTAGATGGAATAACCAAATTAATCTTGCTTACTCCACCAAGGCCAAAGGGACCAGGGGGGCCTGGAGGTCCAGGGAGGCCAGGTTGTCCGGGGATGCCATCATTGCCAGCGGGGCCTGGAGGTCCCTGAAAATAAATATAGCAAGAAGCCAGGTATTACTATTATGAAAGTATGTCCCCATTTATTGGCATGATTAGAACTTGTTGAAAATTCCCTGCAAAATTTGGATTGGTGCGGGGGGGGGGGGGGACACTTGTTCCCCATAAACCTTAAAAAAAACCACCTACAATTAGGATGGGAAACTTTTTAAAGTATGAATTGTGTATCCCTGATAAAGGGGTCATGAATCTTTTTTTTTTTTTTAAAGTTAAATATTAAAGCTGAAATGTAAGTTTTAATTTTGGTGCTGTTTTATCTTACTGTTATTTTGGAAAGTTATAGCAAACCAATGAAATTGGGGTGTGCTTCCCATTGGATGAGGTGCAACAAATGTAGCCATTGAATATTTATGGGCAGAATAGCATGTGTTTGTAATACAAATTGTAAAATTATAGTAAATGTGTAGGAGCAATTGTAGGATAGATTATCAATCTCCCATATTAAATCACAATATTACAAAAAAAAATTTTTTTGTACTTTTGAACATGGCTTTTATATTTTTATCTTTAAATTTGAACTACAATCAGCCAAACATGTGTATTCTTACCCTTTCTCCTCTTGGGCCTGGATCTCCTTTAGGACCCTACCAAATAAAAGAAAAAAGGGGGGATTATTCATATTGCTACAGGAATAAAAAAAATAAAAAAAGACATAGCTAAAAAATTGAATTTTGGATTGCAAAAATATAATTTACCTCTACACCGGTGACATCTGAGTAAGCAGGAATAGAATCTTGAATGCAAAATGTAAAAGAGTATTAAGAACCAGAAACTGTGACCATCCAAATAGCTTCATTGTTTTTAATAAGCTTCTAAATTTTTCTTGCCTATCATGAGTTTTTTTTTTTTTTAAATGCAATGGAATTTATGGGTTAAACATGCTTATCACAGTCTTCAGCTAAATGAATCCAGTTAATTTCAGAAGATAATAGAACATTGACACGCGTGTCATTAGTGGCCTAATTAGAAAATGCCATGTATGATTGTTAATGCCAAGCAGATTTCAAATTGCACACATTTCAGACAAATACAGTACTACCCAATTGCCTTTCCATGTTATGCTGTTTTGCTATGCGATAAAGCTTTGATATTGTAGCCTGAAAGCATCTTCTCCAAACTTTACTCAAATCTTGCCTAACTCCATAGATATTATCTCCCTTGACAGTTTCCTCCCTGCCTGCAAATGATTTTCATAAATATTTATATTAAACCCAAATGTTTAGATTGAAATGGAAAGCGATCAGAAAAAAAAGCAGCCTGGGTAAGAACAATGATTTGCCATTAGTAACTCAGTATTAAGTGACTATAGAGGTGACAAATGGATTGATGGATAAATAAATAATTGTTAAATGTTTAATATAGGCATGGCTGATTAGTTTTAAAATTAGACTTTTTTTAAATAAGTGAATAAGGAAGTGAAAGTGAATTTAAGTAGTTTAAGTGAAGGTGGATGGTTTTGTGTAAAATGGACTAATGATAGATAACTACCAGAGGATATGAGAATGTATGAGTGACAGTTCTGCCTGTCAGAAGAAGTGGACAATTAGGATGGGATGATAGAGTGGACAGGAAGGAAATAAACTGTAGCTCATACCGGATCCAGGACAAACTGCACAACATTCGCCTGGAGGGGTTACAGCATTGGGGCAGTCTGACACATCTGAGCATACAATGGTATCACACTGTAGGGTACCATAGTCACACAGGCACAACACACACTTTTTAGGCCTCCAAAGTGATTTGTCTTGGTAGATTTTTCCATTGTGTGTGCAGCTTCCAGGTTCGACTGTAGAATATAAAGATAAGATGAAGAAAAAAAGAAGATGGAAAAGAAGCAAGATGCAGATGTGAACAACTGTTCATTGGGCCAAGTGCTAGCAAGAGCAGGAAAATGGGAGACATTTTAAGAACAGTGCCATTTTAACAACACATGCGTGTTTTGGTGTTTTTATCAGCATTTGCTTTCTTTTCTTGCGCTGTTCTGACTTGATTCTCTGTGGGGCTTTTTAAACCTCATCTGCTTTTCATCAAGCACAATTCTATGACACAGGAAACTAGCTCTCTCCACAGTAACTCTTTCCAGTTGCTTTGGAATTTAAACAAAACCTCTAGCCAGTTGTTACATCCAATTTGTAACCTCAGCATTTTGGCACTGAAGCCAAACCAAACACAAGGCAAGGAAAAATAAATTAATATTTTGGAACAAGAAAGAGATTGGGAAGAAGAAGAAAGAGAAACAAAAATGGCATCTGAATTGAAAGATGATTCATGAATGGGAAGAAATTGTTTCTTATCAATCATTTGTGCTTTCGGAAAATTGAATCCAAGGAATTTCGGGGAGGAGACATGGCATGCGTGAGCCAATGCAAGGCAATTTCCACAAGGCAGGTGCAATGGATGAAATATTTTGCTAACTCTTTGCATGATAAATGAAGGAGACCTAGCTAGGCCAAGAGTAGCAATTAAAGGAGAAAACCAAAATAAAGAATTTTTCTAATATATGTCATTTAAAAAAGTAAAGAATACCATAATTATAAATCTTGATACCTAGCCAGATGCTTTTAAAATTGAGTGCTTCCTTTTAGAAGAGTGTATAGTTTCAAGGTTCCCCAAACCAGAAAAATATTTATTTCACTTTGCGCCAATGGATGGGAAATGACAAGATGAAAATAAGTAATTTCTGGGAATATTTTTTAAAAATAAAAGCAAGAAAAGAAAAAGATCCTTAGAGATTTAGGAAAATAAAAATTTCCTGAGCATTGCAATAAAAGTGCAAACTATCCACAAGATGGCAGCAAAATATCCACAGTTTGAAATCAGAGGTCATCAAAATTCTCTGCTAAGGCATGTCAGTTTTCTTTCCTTCCAAAGAGGGCAGGGGTGGTGTTCAACAGGCATATTTAATCCTTGACTCCAGAAGGAGTCTCACTTTGATTGATGTCGATCCCTTTCAAGGCCACCCCCACAACCCAGTTGGAAGGCTACCTCGGAATGGCTCAGTAGCCAAAAGCAAAAGAGAATTTCTTCATGGCCACTAGATGTCACCACTGGATATTTTTTACTAGAGGGGGTAAGTCATTCTGAAACATTCGCAGTCCAAAAGGCTTTGTCTGTGAAATGATGTCTAGACTTTTGTGCTTTATAGATTGCTGAAACATTTCCCTTATGAATCATTATGAAGCTTCCCCCCATCACCCACCCACTTAATAGGTTTGTGATGGCTTCTGCAGGCTTCTTCGGCAAGTCACTACAACAGGCTTACTTTCTGTACTTCTTCTGGCTCATGATCTTTGTGTCTTAGTTTTATAAACAACTTTCCAATGACTTTTCCATCATTTGCTGAATACCCCTTTCTGTCCCTCCCCAATGACAGCCCACTCCCTTTCCCTCTCCTGACATCTGATTTACTAAACTTGGCAAGACAGCGCAAGGCTTTGAATTGGTCCAACTTGTTGCTTTTCCCCAAGGCAAGGAAAAAAAAGGGGGGGGGCAGGAAAAACACCCCACAATGCCGAAGGCTATCCACAGCTGCTTAAGTTTACTTTTCAAAAAGTTCATGTTCTCTGTTAAATACTGCACTATTGTGGATTTTAAAAAAAATCAGGTGGAATAAAATTTTATTTTTCAGCCTTCCAAAAGTCCTTTCCCTGCATTCAAGGCAAGCTTAAAAACTTTTGGAAGGTCAAGGACATGTACTGATCTTCCCCTCTTAACAATAACAACAGCCTCAGAATTTTATTAGCATGTGTACTTTATTTGCCCAGATGTATTTGTCTTTCAAGTTATACCACATATAACAATAATTTCTGTTGCAGCAAAGCATGACGAAATGTTAACATCTCTTCATGCTTTGCCACTCCAAGCTTGGTCTCCTATTTTGTAGGGAGGGTTGACTCTTGCGCTGTGTTTCCTGATTATAAATGATTTGCGAGGGGAGCAGAGAAGGAGGCAGCTTTATGTTCAACACAAAACAGTTAAAGAATAAGAGAAAATGCACTCCCCTCTCAGGATATGATAAAAGCTGCCACTTAATTTATACAGAGAGTGAAAGAAAATAAAGCACTGTACATACCATCTTCTTCATCTTGGCCTTTGGTGAGTAGAACAGTTGCTGCTATCAAAAGCAGTAACCGGGAATCCACAAAGCTGAACATGTCTAAATATTAGACATGAAGACTCTTTGTATCCTAGGTTCTGCTTTAGTGTCCAGTCATACAGGGACGGTCTGCTTTATCTAGTTCCACTCCAGACCCCAGCAGAAACTTCCTACTGACTCTGTCAAGTTTTTAGGTTCCCTATTTATATGATCCAATGCCCTAGAGGTGGATCCCTTCTTCGCTTACTCCTTAGTGTTGGAGGGGGAGATTTTGGGCCAGCCTCTCAGCCAATCAGCAACTGCAGTCTGCCCTCAGACACGCACACCACACACAGACACACACACACACACACACACACACACACGCACATGCACCCACTCCCAAAAAGTTGAGAAGCAAAGCCAAACCCCTTTCTATCCAGTCTCAAAAGAATGGACCATGTTCGCCTCCAAACTAGTTTTCATTTGGCAGTGCACTTTTCAAGAAGAGGGAGGACTAGGAGGGGTATGAACTTAGGGAATATACATGGGGGAAAGGAAGATATATGTATTGAGGAAAGGCAAGTTCCTTTGGCAAAGTAGGAGCTACAGAAAAATTCAGAAGAAGTGTGTTGCAAAAATTGACTATCCAAAGGCACGCAGTTACAGAAAACTGTACGCTGGAATTTGGAACTTCTGCATGATCTAATAAAGCATCTGTGAAGGTGGGGCACCAGAGGGTGATATAGAGCAAAGCATGCATTTCTTTCTAAATAGCTTTTCTTTTTAAAATATGAACAAAGCGAACTTTTAGAGATCATGGGAAATATCCATTAATTTTAGTTATGCTGAGATTTGCTTAAGTTTGGATGATTGTTTTTTTTATTTTTCATTCCTTCCTCCCCTTCTATCTCCATCTCAGTTGGAGTAATTTATTTAATTATTTAAATTAAAAAATAGATATAAATGTTTTTTTAAATTTTTAATTAAAAATAGATATAAATGTAGGACAGTGAAAAAAAAAAGTGATTAAAAGGTGCCACTACAGTTTGTCTTGCTTGGAGAACATACTAAAGAAATAGGGAGAGATTGCAAAATTATTAATAATAATAATAATAAAGTAGAAGGGCAACGTGATGAGATATTCCTATGATTTAGCAGCTTCTTCTGTGCTGAAGGACTCTAATATATCTATTGAGTTCTTTGACCCACCAATAGTTCGTTATCCTCTTCTTTATTCCTATTGATGGAAACTGCATGTATGAATTGCTCTGAACACAAAGCTCAGAGTCCAGATATCTGTACTTATTACTGATTGCAACGGAAACTTTTGCACCTTATTTTCAACACATTGTCCTGGACATTTTATAGAAATCAGTAATACATAAATCTGGGAAAGATTGTATATAAATATCACCTCAACTGAAACTTTCATTTAAATAAATAAATAAAGATTTCTGTATCATATTCTGTTCTTTAGCCTCTAAATATTGCAGCTATGTACATACGGAGTGGTATCTAGATATCTGTTTTGTTTCTCTAAACAGTATTATATAGATTAACCCTGTCAGTGGGTCAAAATATGTATGGTCAGGATAGACTGCAGCATGTGAATTTAACACGAATAAACTCATTTTAAAGTACTTTAAAGTTAAATTTGTTTTTTTCAATTGAGAATAAAATGTTTTCTCATGACACAGCCCATTATTTTATTATTACATATGTGACTAAAATATTGAAAAATTCAGTTTTTTCAACCCTTTCCATTATTTTATTGATCACTTCTTCTGAAAAATTTAAATGGAAGTTGCAAAGATTTCTTGTAACAACAACAATAAGCATTTCAAAATCCACAGAGAAAAATGTAAGAATACGTTTTTATGATTTATTATTAGACCCATTATAGCTTTTTTGTTTAAACTCTTTAGGCATCTTCTTTTTTTTTTAAGTAATAAAACAAAAAAAATGTTATTGGCAAGGATCCATAAGTGTTCAAAAGCGCAAAGAGCCACGTTGGTTGGAAAAAGAAGCACCATTGTAACAACAGCACATAAGACACAGTACCATTTTTAGAAGCTGCAATTACGGGTGTGTTTAAATGTGTGTGTATCTTTACCAGCTATGGTAAACCATACCTTTCAACTCCTGGACTCTAAAATGAGGGTCGGGAAGCTTCTAAATGAGGGACATCCTGAGACCAAGCATTTTGGAATAAAAGACCTCAGGAGAGTTAACTTCCCATGAAGAAATAAACATGCAAAGAATGTACCTCTGAAGAAGTTGGAGAGCTAAATATATTTTTTAAAAAATGTTGCTTTAGAAATTTAGGATTTAAGATGGGTCTGTGACGTAGGTTACTAGCATCCTAGAACATGATAAGTGCCTGCCAGTCATACGCATTCAACAAAAAATATCGGAATTCCAAGTGGTCTGAAATTCACTCTTTGAGAGGCAGAACAAAAAATCCCTCGTACTTGCTGAAGATCAGGTAGCTTGCACATTTAATAAATAAATTAACGAATTAGCTTCAGCTGTATTGGCATTTGATCCTAGCCATGAAAAAAAAAATTAAGTATATTGTGATGTCATGATGCAAGCATTATGATGATAGCTCATTTTGTCATTTGTCCCACTTCCCTCGCCTGTCCATGAGAACACCGATGCTCAGCTGGCAAATTCTGGAGAAAACATATGCCAAAAATCAGGAACACTAAAAAGCTGAATGAGACTCCATAGAACATGGAGCTTCATCAATGATATTAATCAGAGTGCCTTGACGGAGCTGAATCTAGGTTTTTCAGTGCTTATAACTATGCACAATGCAAAATAATAATATACATCAAAGTGAACACAACAATGCACTAAAACCAACTAAGACCACACCTAAAACACTTACTAATCAGAATGGTTTATAACATTTAAAAAATATTAAGACCTATATGTAAAATAGGTCTATTTTAGATTAAGACCTATATCTAAAATGAAATAAATATTAAATATTATTAAGACCTATATCTAAAATAAATACTACAACCACAAAAAATATTTAAATCACAAAGCCCACAAAAAAAAATGTTGTAACACATTTTAAATTTTTTGATGAAACTACAAGTATATTTCCAGTAGAAGAGTTGATTTCAGAACAGATTACTAATGAGAATACTTTTTAATTATTATAACCTTTTATAATTTGATACCTAGACTACAATCTCCATTCTCTCCACTTACTATTGTTGTCCTCACTGGTACAATATAAATGTATTTTAAAAAAAAATTATAGGACAATATTATTTTATGAGCTGTCCAGGTTTATGGTTATAATATGAGTGGCTGCATGTCTTCAAGTCAAATCAGATCAGATCAGATCAAATCAAATCAAAAGACTGATTTGTAGTTGGATTTTCAAGTAATTTGGTACCAATGTACAGAATTGATCCTCTTTTGGTCTCCTGTGCTTCTCTTTGAAGTTTTCCTCCAATATGCAAAATATTTCTGGATAGATTTTGAAATAGCAAAATTATTAAAAATTCAGGCATATCCTCCCCAAAGTTAGAGAGAAACAATCATCAAACTTTCGCCTTATACCACCTCTTCATCTGGTTTCATGTTTCATTGTGGGCAATGAGAATTTGCATAAGAATAAGAAGGACTAGGAAATATTGCTGATACATATATCATATAGCTGAACTATCATGGCACACTATTTCTATAGAAGAATAAGTTAATAATTTTCAATTTAGAATAATGTTTTGTATAATGAATAACTACCCTGTTTCCCAAAAATAAAACTTCCCCAGATAATTAGCCCAATTGGGCTTTTGAGCGCATGTGCTAAAATAAGCCCTCCCCAAAAATATTGCAACACAGCAGCAGCTATGAGATGACCACACTCACCGCCACCTGCACCTCAAAGATAATAAGATCTTCCCAAAAATAAGGCCAAGTACATATTTCAGGGGTCAAAACAAAATAAGACACTGTCTTATTTTTGGGGAAACATGGTAGTTAACAATGTGCTTGGTGTTTCTTCTACTAGTTGAGCATAATTTGAATGTAGCTTGTAGTGCATTGCCATTTTAATTTAATTCTCCTTCAGTGAACACAAAATTAGTTTATCAATTGTTGTATGTGCAATTAGGTCTGAAGGATAAACTAAGACTAGTGCTTATTCCTTCCCTTCCTGTGCTGTCTTGCACCAATTTTGACAGATGCTGATATCAGTTTTTAGTTCCATGCCTTGGGTGTGAATTTTGCTGAGATGTGTCCCAGTCCAGGTCATTTCTGGCCCACAGCACAACAATTTCTGTGATACATGCTAGGCCTAGCAGTAGTTGTGAGATGATCTTCTGAGGGAGAACATTGTGATAGCCATATCATCCTATAACCATGATAGGGAACCTATGGCACGTGTGCCACAGGTGGCACATGGAGCCATTTGTTAGGCACACAAGGCGTTGCCCTGTCAGCTCCAGCACGTATGTGCGTGCTGGCTAGCTGACTTTGGTCTTCTTTTTTGGCTGTTTTTCACTTCTGGGTTGCCATAGGGCCATTTTTTGCTCTCTGGAGGCTTCAGCACCCTTCCGGGGTGCTGTTTTTGCTCTCCCCAGGCTCCTAGAAAGCCTCTGGAGCCTGGGAAGAGGGAAAAATGATTCCATCATGGGCCAAAAGTGTCAGGGAGGGGCCATGCGCATAGCATTATGAATATGGGCATGCCCACGCGTGACCCCCCTATGCTCCCCCCACTTTTAGCATGTGATCAGAAAAAGGTTATCTATCACTGTCCTATAATGTCCCTGTCTATTCTTGCTTCACTTAACCACTGCAATAGAGATGGGCCAATTTAAATGGCCCACTTCAGGTAACTAGTTTAAGTTTGCAAGTTTAATAACATTTATATGCCGCCCAATCCCATAGGATTCTGGGTGGCTTACAGTACAGAAATAAAAAAAAATAAAAAAAAATACAGAGAAAGAGAAGATAGATTTAAAAACAACACACCATGCACTCCGTTCTAAATGGGGCTGAACCGTATTCTGGGTTTGGATAGTTTCTTAAGTATATTTATGGACATTTCCAGCAATTTTATGGCCCCCTTGATTTTTTATTGTACAAGAAACATTCCTCTATCCTCTCCACATTGCTGTTTTTCATGACAAAAGAGAAAAGACACTAGTGATGTTTTCTTCAGCAAAACCACCCAGAACTCTGGTGCTACATATTTCTATTAATTTGGTAAATGCTTCACAGTATTTATGCAAATAAGCACACAACGTTTCAGACACTAAAATCTAAAATACTGTCTTCACAAAGCCTTCCTTGAGGTAGATTAAGCCTACTTCAAAATGTTATTATCAGGGTAAAATGTACAAATTTTACTCACATTTCATATATACCACTTGTAAAATTTATTATGTTTCTGGGCCAAAGTGCTATATCTCTGACTTCCCAGAATGGGAAGTTCCTAAAAACAGAAAAGGTTTTTAGGAAAGTATCATGGTATTCTGTAATCAAGCCTAGGTACTCCCTATAAAGATTTCCAGGTTCAGTTTTGGCATAACCTGATTCAAATCCTAGAGATCTGCTGATATTTTTTGTTAGGTAGGTTCAATGGTGCAGAGTTCTTAAAGAAGAGATCATAGATGACATATTAATTAACAATGTTAGTTCCTAGGTTTCTGATCTCACTGTGGTCCCTGATCTCTCAATGTTGAAGCAATGAAGCCTGGGGGCTGAAAATTATTTAAGGCAGATTTTAGTCTTAGATCTCTTATATTATTCTCTTGGATATTTTGTGCAATGTGGAAATTGTACTAGGATGGGGGTCACAAACCTTGGCTGGTTTGTGACCCCAGCAATTGACTTTGATATCCCCAAGTCAGTTCTGATAATGATTATAGAAAATGTGAAGATGGGTCCCCTTTTGGTTTATTCTTTTCCATACAACAATACTCCCACTCTTTAAGATTTTAAAATCCAATGCATTCTTCTAGGCTTTAAAACAAACTTAATATAAAAATGATACAAAGGAGAATCCATGAGCTTCAGTATATTCTCTCCTCCTCTCTCTCTCTCCCTCTCCCTCTCCCTCCCTCTCTCTCTCTCTCACACACACACACACACACACACAAACAAATATATCAGGCTGCAATTAAATACCCAGAGAACTCTACCAAAGTATTGGTAGAGTGTTTTTTTCTAAGTATCCTTTTCTCCTTTAGCAACACAGATTCAAACTATCTGGCAGACTTCCAAGACTGTATCAACGTACCCCAGACACGTTGCAGGAGACACCACTCCCCCCGTCCCCCCTCTCCTCCAAGTCATGACTGTTTTTTGGGAAACTTGTAAAATCTGGATCCTTTCCAGGGTAGATGTGTCTTTAATTTTTGCAGCATGACCAACAAGAAAAGAATGCCATAATATAATATATATATATATATATTATACAGTGTATACAGTATATATATATATATATTTGGAAAGAGAACAAGACAGAGAAAGAAAGAGAAACAAGAGGCTGGGTTAAAAAAGGGGGGAAAGGAACGCCACCTCATCACTTGCTGTTAGCAGTTTGGCCTCAGGAATGTGATGGGTTTGCCGGAAAAGAAGAAATGAAGACAAAAATACAGTGCAAAAGGAGGGGGCAGGATATTAGCCATTCTTGTTTTAAGAAGGAAATGCAGAGAGACAGAGAGAAAGAGAGAATGCAACAGTGTTTGATTGCAATAAAGATCTACAACAGTATACTTTGGAATTAATATAAGTAGTCCTGGACTTACAATCATTCTTTTATCAGCCATTTGAAGTTATAACAGTACTGAAAAAAAAAGTGATTTATGACCATTTTTCAAAAATGACCCCCCACCCCGCTGTGGTGCATGCCCACCCAGCAACTGGACAGAGAACCTATTGCTGAAATTTTTGAAGCCCACCCCTGAATATATTGTTTTGTCAAAAAGGGAACAGAGTAATGTATCATAAATGAAGCAAACATTCCTGTTGAAACATTGTAAATATTCGTAAGAAATTCCCAATTTAGTACTACAAAAGTACTGTCAAGTGCTTATCTGTAGATAGAAAATTAAGTTAGAGAACCATCTAAAACAGAAAGAGTAACAATAATGAGTGACTTCTGTTGGATCATACATAGTAGAAAAATGCACATTCTTGAAGTCTCATGAAATGATTGTGCCCAGGAATTGCTAGACAAAAAGCCGATGAGGGCAAATATGTACTGAACTTTATCATCATCATCTTCCTAGTGTTATTCCTGCAGGTGCAGAGTCCACTTTTCAGATCAAAAACCACCATGTTATACGATCAAACACATTATCCAGATCCAACTGGAATTTTTTTCATTTCTGCATTTATTGTGTCTTGTTATTGTGTTGTGATATTCAGTACAATGGTATTGAACTTAATCCTAAGTAATGCCCAAAGGTTTGCAAAAGCATAAAGGTTGTTGAACTAATTGGGAATAATAATTTCTGAACTTCGAGTACAAATAAACAGATTGTTGTCAAAAAAGTTCCACATGGTCATTTTGATTTCAGAAGAAGACAGTTTCAAAAATGAGGTGACTGGCAAGGGGGTAAAGAAGAATAAAAAGGATAAATTTTTTCTGCAAAGCTTAAAGGGTATTTACAACTATAAAAATAGAATGTCTATCTTCAATCAGTAAATATATCCTGAAGTACAGAAGAGACCATGGTGACTATCAAGCAGGGTAGAAATTCTGTATAACTAAAAGCAAAAAGGCTTCTTTCATAGTTAGGCTTCTTTCAAGGTGTGGTCTTTTGCAAATAACTAAAAATCAATAACAAATTCATTCTGATTTGATAAAAAATGCAAAACATATATATTAATGTGGTAAAAAACATTAGGACCAATGAGATTTAAATATATATATATATTCAGAATATGAAATCAATTATAGAGACATCATAATGAAAGCATTAAACTGTGCTTAAACGGGGATAATGAAATAGCATTGCCACTTCTGAGGTCGTTGCACACATGCCCAGGACCAAAGTGGTTTTTCCAGAGGAAAATCAGATTCACTTTCACAAACTACGTAAGGAGAAACAATAGTATTTCTGAAATATAACACACACAAACACACACACACTCCTGAATTTAGATTATATTCATCAAGATTAAATTGATGATCCTTTTGTGAAATAGTAATTTTCCCACAAGGACTGGAAAATAGCCAGCACATCCATTTTTCATAAAAGACTTAGCGGTGATAAAAGAAGCTTTAGGCCACATAGTTTAACATTTCCTTCCCTGGGAATGGCTAAATATTATTAAGCAGGAACAGGGAAAATTTGTAGAACGAATCTCACTGGGAGCCATCTTGACAAGGAACCAACCTGGCTTTTGCAAATATAATTCAGCAGATTCTGACAGGTTCTGGAGAACCAGCAGTGGAAATTTTGAGTAGTTCGGAGGACCGGCAAACACCACATATGGCTGACCCCAGAGTGGGGTGGGAATGGAGATTTTGCAATATCCTTCCCCTGCTACACCTACCAAGCCACGGCTGTAGAACCAGTAGTAAAAAAAAAATGAATTTCACCACTGAAATACATTATAAGTCTTATTTCCCTTCCAGCCCTTGAAAAAATGATAAAGACTTAAAAAAAAAAAAAGACTGGGAGTTTTATATGGACTTTTGGTTGAAAGAAAAATAAACTGAATTGATTGTATTATTTATGGTATTTGGGATTCAAAAGAATCAAAGAGAAAAGGGAAAGAATAAGATGGCAGTTACTTGGTGGAAACAAGAGTGGAAATAATATTTCCATGTTCTCTTTTCCTTTTCTTATTTTCTTACTTTTAAAATCTTTTAATTTTGTTTACCTTTATTGTACTTAAAATAGTGGGTGTCAAAAACCACGTAAATTAAAATGATCAAACAAAAAGCTTGTAGGCAAACTCAGTTGTTATAGGATAAGATGGCAGGCAGTCATTTGGTTAAAAGTAGGAAACAGAGGGTAGGAACAAGAAGGCAATTCCCAGACTGGGAGGATATACCTGGCCCAATGGCTACATGGAATATTAGGTAGCTCTGGTCTTTGCATCTTAGCCAAGGTACAGTTTGTTTAGAAACTGTTACAGTGGCACTGAAAAATGTGACTCCTGACCATTTTTCACAATTATGACACAGCATCCACATGATGATGCAATCAAATTCAGATGCTTGGCTGGTTCATATTTATGACCTTTGTTGTGTTCCAAGGTGATGTGATTACCTTTTGCGACCTTCTCTCAAGCATAGTCAATGAGGAAGTCAGGTTCATTTAACTAACTTATCCACTGCGGCAATGTGCTTAACAATATGGCAAGAAGAGTTGTAAAATGGGGCAAAACTCACTTACCAACTGTCTCGCTTAACAACAGAAATTTTGGGCTCAATTTCAGATATAAGTTGAGGGCTAACTCTATTAAAAAGTAAGTAAGGCCACACTTGGAATACTGAATCCAGTTTGGGTCGCCACAATGTAGAAAAATGTGGAGACTCTATAAAGAGTGCAGAGAAGAGCAACAAAGATGATTAGGGGACTGGAGACTAAAACATATGAAGAATGGTTGCAGGAACTGGGTATGTCTAGTTTAATGAAAAGAAGGACTAGGGGAGACATGATAGCAGTGTTCCAATATCTCAGGGGCTGCCACAAAGAAGAGGGAGTCAAACTATTCTCCAAAGCATCTGAGGGTCAAAAAAAGAAGCAATGGGTGGAAAATAATCAAGGAGAGAAGCATCTTACAATTAAGGAGAAATTTCCTGATAGTTATAACAATTAATCAGTTGAACAACTTGCCTCCAGAAGTTGTGAATGCTCCCACACTGGAAGTCTTTAAGAAGAGATTGGATGACAATTTGTCTGAAATGGTATAAGGTTTCCTGCCTAGGCATGGGGTTGGACTAGAAGACCTCCAAGGTCCCTTCTGTTATTCTATTCTATTCTATTCTATTCTATTCTATTCTATAAAGGGTTGAAACAATTTCCATGTGAGAAACTTTTGTCAGTGTATTTATTTATTTATATTTAATTAATTCATTTGACTGCCCATTTCATCAAATGGCACAGTTAATGTGAAGTTATCCCTTCTCTCTGCCAATGATTGAACTTGAGATCACCATTTAAAGCAAAGACGAAGATTCAGGAACCCCGGAGCATCATTAAATAGTCGAATTCACCAGCAATTGCAATAGCAGCCAATTTGAAGATTTTTTAAAAAGTTGATGTACTGTTAGAAAACATGCCTTAAATATACTAATATGCTAGGAAGTAACAGTGAAAGGGAGCCACTGCTCTTCAATTCAGGTCTGTGATCTTCTTAATGCATCTAGATGGCCACAGTAGGCTGAATTTGATGAGTCTATAGGCTGATCCAACTGGGCTCTTCTGCTAGACATTTGCTTAATTTTATATGTTCCTCTTGACCATATATTCTGCTTTTAACCTATAGCAGTTCCATTAATCTTCCATGATTAATAACATTGTGCTAGCAGTGATGATGTTATCTAGTTTGGTAATGAAATATCTGCAAGAAAAACAATGTATTTAATCTACACTTTGTCTATTACTTACTTATTGTGTCCAGGTTATTTCGAAGTGCACATTTTTATGTGGAGGACAACCAGAATTGAAACCACTGTGCAACTGAGACAGAGAGAACTGAGCTACTGTGAGAAGTTTTATATCAAAATATATATTTATTCTTTATATTGTTTCCATATTCCCTTGTTAACCAAATCCACAATGAGAATCAATGTCTCCAGTAGACAATTGATGGTAGAACTGAAACTAAATCAATCAAGTAAAAAATAGCAAATGGGGGGGGGAATCCCTTTCTCAAACCTCTTCAAACCCCCAAATAAGTTACCCAGACCTAGTCTACATACCAAAGGATATGGTCTGCCAACACAAAGAGAGTTAATTAAATTATGTCTCCCAGAGGAACTGCATGTACACACACACACACACACACCTCAAATATCACCCTAGAATCAGCACATGACATCCCAGACAAGCCCTCTGCTGCTGTATCCCATTTCTCTGCAGCTTGTCCCTAAAAGTAGACTGTTTTGCTTTTAGGAATAAATATTTTTTCTTTCCTCAAAGTTGTCCGGATCTCATTTTTATTTATTCCTGTGCAACCCCAGCTCAAGTAGGAATTAGTCTTCTGATACCTCTGTACCTCTTCTATTGTAAAGATAACAATAATGCCTAAATAAGATATAGACTTGTAAAAAGCCAACATTTTGCAAATGAGACCTTCTGGTACCTATTTGCTAGTTCTTGAGAAAACAATTACTAAGGCATGGTGTGTTTTTAGCATGCTTTCCATCCATTAATGTACTATAAATACATTCATTTATGTACCTGTCCTATCTTATCTTTGAATACATAGTCTTGCATGAACATTTCTTTGCCAATGGAGATTTTACTCACCTAGCTAACTTACTAAGAGGTATTAATGTAAGAGCCAAGGTGGCGCAGTGGTTAAATGCAGCACTGCAGGCTACTGCTAGATCAGCAGGTCAGCGGTTCAAATCTCACCGGCTCAGGGTTGACTCAGCCTTCCATCCTTCCGAGGTGGGTAAAATGAGGACCCAGATTGTTGGGGGCAATATGCTGACTCTCTGTAAACCGCTTAGAGAGGCCTGAAAGGCCTATGAAGCGGTATATAAGTCTACTGCTATCTACTGCTATTTTGAAATGGACAGTTTTCTGATTTATACCGTTTTCTGATTTATTAAAATAAGCTAATCAATTGCTTCTTGTGGACTATGCATTATTTAAAGGCCTCTACTAGCTTTTCAAATAATATAAAATGTCGCTGTAATTGGGGTACATTGATAGCTTTTCTATTTATAATCATTTTTACATGTGTTTATTCATACATCTATTTCTCTATCAATCTGCTTTTCCAAAAATGCACTTTCACATTGATTTTAAACCAGATATGCATGTTTACAATATGCCTAGTTTGTATATATTTTGAACTAATAGTTGCATTTACATATGAATCTATTTTTACATTAAATTTGGGTAGGTTATTATTATTATTCATGGACATTTGTTTCATTGCAGAGGTTTAGTGCTTCTTTTCTTGTATATCACAAAATGTCATGATTGTAAGCAATACAAAACTCTTTTTTTTTTTAGTTTACAATGATTATAAAAATTGAGGAAAGTGAAGTTATTATATTTCAATGAATATGGGAAGATCAGTACACAATTCATAATTTAAAAATGAAATTTAAACAAAACCTGGATTTTTTGATTGCCATGGAAGGCTACGAGCATATGATTTCTGCAAAACGGTAAAATCTTTCCCCTCAGTTCTCAAACTTATTTTGTTATTGTTGTTGTTCTTGAGATATATTGTCATATTGTTTCCCTTGCTTTTCCTGAGGATGGGCACCATTTAAGTTTAATTATGCTTTGTTTGGATGAGAGAGAGAGAGAGAGAGAGAAATTGTGTTTTTGTAATATTCTTCCTTTTTCTTACTTCCTGGTTATATTTTAAGAATATAGAAAATAAAATGATTTAGACCGTTTCCTAGTGCAAACATTATAGCTGCCTGGGTTGAGTTTCTAAAGAGGGAAATGTCTTTCATCTTTTCATCCCATTCACCATTATTTCTTTGCCATAAAGCAAACCGCTATCAGGTCAAGCACACCTTAAACTGAAGGTGGGCAATTAATTTTCTCAAGAGGCCACATGAGAAACGTTGTGGAGGGCTGAATCAATAGCCCTGTGAAGGTATCTAAGTACACATGAGCACACATAATTGTCTTGGGGAAAATAATCAGCCACTTTCAAAATAAAAGGAATGCAGTTGTATTGCACCCACTTATTTACATTTGATTTCTAATTTTTGATTGATCGCGCTGGACAAAGACACCCAAAGAGCAGGATGTGCCCAAAGGCATGTAAAATGCCTAAGTCTGCCTTACACTCTCATGTTCTAAGGCAGAAGGAAGACACTACTAAAAGTCATTAAACTCTATTTTTTTTTATATATTCCTGCTGTCCCTGGGTTTTGTGAGCAGAAGCCAGAATGATAAATCCATGCATGTTAATTGAGGCAGTTCAAATTCATTAAAAAGAGTACTTACAAGCTTTCCTGCCCTACACATTAATCTGAGTTTGAGAAAGAACTCTCTATGTCAGAGGTGTCAAGCTTGATTTCATTGGAGGCTGCATCAGAGTTGTGTTGGACCTCGGGGGCGTGGGGTGGGCGTGGCCAGGGGCATGGCCAGTTCAATGTCACTCATCGAGGCTCCGTTTTTGGCCACGACAGCCTCCTGCAGCCCTCTGCAAGTGAAAACAGAGCTCGGGGGAGGGGGGGCTGCATGCAACCTGCCTGGGCTCCATTTTCATTGGGAGAGGCACATTGGGCTAGTCCTTTGTTGTTTTCAGGGTGGGCCATGGGCCAGATGTTCTAAGCACCCCGCAGGCCAGATTTGGTCTATGGGCCTTGAGTTTGACACCCCTTCTCTACGTGTTTGAAGCAGCACAAAAGAAAGATAGAACTGCTCTGCAAAACTTAAAAGCAATTGAATCTGCCCCAGGATTGCCTGTAATAACAGAAAAAGGTTTGGCTGCTTTAAGAAAACAAATAGGTATAATACTCATGCTCCTGAAGTGCTAAATCATTTTCTGAAGATTGTATCCAAAATGCTGCGTAGCCTACTAGTTTCTGAGCAATGTTCTATACGCATCACAAATAGATCTTTTTTCCAAAAATGTGTCCACATATGAATATTAACAGACAAATAGGTTGACTCCATTCAGATGCTGCTATTTATTTCCACCAAGTTAACTAAAGAAAATATCTCTGATGTTACCAATTCAATTTTGGCTGTGTCCCAACAAACTAATTTCAACCAAACTTAAGACACTAAGAGAAAGAATAAGACTTCGTTTATTATTTATTTGTGATGACTGACTATGTAATACAAAACAGTGATAGGAGCTTTCAGGAAACTGACTGACCTGAATTATGCTGGCTCAAGAATTCTGGGAGTTGAGGACCACAGGTTATAAAAGGGCCATAATTCCCCACCCCTGTTCTAGCTCTATCTTCAAATCCACTCTACAAACCACCACCACCCTTGCCAGTGGTGGGATTCAATATTTTTTACTACTGGTTCTGTGGGTGTGGCTTGGTGAGCATGATGTGGCTTGGTGGGTGTGGCTTGATGGGCATGGGAGGGGAAGGATACTGTAAAATCTCCATTCCCACCCCAATCCAGGGAAAGGGAACTGCAAAATCCCCATTGCCTCCCGATCAACTGGGACTCGGGAGGCAAAGAATAGATGGGGGTGCGCCCAGTCAGAGGTGGTATTTCTTGGTTCTCCGAACTAGTCACAATTTCTGCTACCGGTTCTCCAGAACTGGTCAGAATCTGCTGAAACCACCTCTGCCCCATGCAAGCTGCAGGTCAAATGTTTATTTCCAGAATACCAATAAGGCAGCAAAACATTGAAACTTGACTAATTTGAAAGGAATTGATTGTGAGGACCATTGGAATAATAAACATTGTTCCTGCCATTCTCCTGCATGTGAAAGGAAGTGAACATATGGAGATGGTACCTTGCCCAATACAGAGATATAATTTCTCCTCTTTCTCCTGCTCCTGCTCCACCGAGAAAGGTGTTTCATGGCAATAAATCTCATTGGTTTATTACTTCCTACCCTGTACAAAAATGTTGCAGGATGGTGAACCAGCAGATTCAGGGAAGGTCAGATACCAAGACTATCAGTTGCTCCTATTCCTGACATTCAATAATTGCATGTATGGATTACACAATAGAGTCCTGGAAAATCCAATCCTGACAGTGGACAATGAGCAGTTGCCAGACCATGGAAGGAAAATGGGCTGTATATAAAATGAAATTTGTGAAATGCAGCACTCGTTGGGATATATATGATGGCGTTTTTCTTTGCTTTACTTTTCTTCTGTAGAGAAAACTACAGCAGATAACGGGCATCTGGGATTTGTTAACTTGGTTCAATATTGTAAACACATGAGTTGCATTAAAACAACTCTCTTTTCTCTCCCTTGCCTTTAGTGTGACGGAAAAATATCTTAAGCACTTCATTCCATTGCCATTTGGAAAGGCTTGGTATCTCTGCAAAAACGAGGATTCGGAATAGAACGAAGGAAGGCAAATTCTGTGCTTTATTCTACACTCAACTCCCATCAGTCTAATCTGAAAAAAAATGCAAAACTTTCTGTGTAGTCAAGCCCCTTCCCCACTTTTTTTTTTTTTACCAACCCCCACATAACTGTTTCTAAATTCTGAAGAGCACAAACTTTAGCACAGTCTCTCCACAACAGCTTTGGAAGGTTGATGTAAAAAAGTCCCTATGAGCTAAGACAGTGCATCCATGGGCAAGGGACTATTGAAATGGCAGCTCATCCCCTGCGATACTTCACCCTCTATAAGGACTTGAGGACCTGCCTTTTAAATCGTTATCTGAAAAAAAAAACACCCGGGAATTCTGATCTGTTTTATATGTAGATTTTGCCAGATTTAGTTTTCTTGAACATATCAACATGTATTTGTGTGTGTGTGTTTGTGTGTGTGTATATGTGTGTGTGTGTGTGTATGTATGTGTGTGTATCTATGTATGCATGTATATACATACATACCAGAGGTGGGTTGCTGTAGGTTTGGTCTGGATCGGCCAAACCAGTAGTAGTGGTGGAGGGAGACTTTGCCCACCCACCCAGATGCTTCTGCGTATGTGCAGAAGCATTGCGCGTACAGAAGCACACCTGAACCAGTAGTAAAAAAATTGGCAACCATCTCTGATACATATGTGTGTGTATACATACACAATTTGTCAAATTTATATGACCTAATGAAAAAATAACTGTATGGCATAGAACAAAATTATAAAACATATAAAATTATTAAAACTTTTTAAACAAAGCCTACAAACGGTAGCAAAATAACACTGAGGTTCCATAAAGTTCCATCCTAGGGACAGTACTCTTCATAAATGACTTCAGATGAGGGAATAAAAGGGAAACTCATCAAATTTGTAAATGATACTTTGCTAGCAGGAGTAGGCAACACCCAAGAAGACAAACTCAGGGTACAAAAATATCTTGACCGACTTGAACAATGAGCCCTAGCCAACAAAATTACATTTAATGTGGAAAAAAGTGAGGTTTTACACGTAGGCAGGAAGAACCAAAGGTGCAAGTATAGATTAGGTGAAACCTGACTCAAATAGTAATTGTGAGAGGTACCTTGGAGTGCTAATGGATGACCACTTAAATATGACCCAGCAGTGTGTGGCAGAAGCTAAAAAAGTTAATACAATCTTTGGTTGTATAAAAATAGAGGCATAGAATAAAAATCACATGAAGTATTAGTACTGCTTTATAAAGTCTTAGTAAGGCCACCCCTGGAATACTGCATCCAGTCGCCACATTATAAAAAAGATGTTGAGACTTAAGAAAAGTGCAGAGAAGATCAACTAGAATGATTAAAGGCCTGAAGACTAAAACAAAGAACGAATGGTTGCAGGAACTGGGTATGGCCAGCCTAGCGAAAAGAAGGACTGGGGGTTACATGATGGCAGTATTCCAGTATTTGAAGGGCTGGCATAATGAGGAGGGAGTCAATTTATTTTTCAAAGCACCAGAGGACAGGACAAGAAACAATGGATGGAAACTAATCAAGGTGAGAAGCAATCTGGAATTAAGGAAAAACTTCCTAACAATTGTGAGTACAGCTAACAATTAATTAAAAAGTAGAACAGTTTGCCTTCAGAAGTTGTGGATGCTTCATCACTGGAGATTTTTTTAAAAAAGAGACTGGACAGCCACTTGTCTGAAATGGTTTAGGGTCTCCTGCTTGAGCAAGAGGTTGGACTATAAGACCTCCAAGGTCCCTTCCAGCTCTAGTCTGATTAATTGATTAATTGTCTGATTAATTGTTAACAACATTAGAGCCACCTCAGTACTTCACTGGTCCTCTTGGACCCCAGGCCTCATGGCATAAGTAAATTCTTCTGGAAAATCAGCAGAGATAAAGCAAGCCTCACTTTGGCAGATGTCTCTGTGTGTGTTTGTGTGTGTGTGTGTGTTGTATAAGACAACCATCATGGCAGAGAAAAACTTTCTCCTGAGAACTATTGAGTGTAGCTCCCTAGCACACAGGACCAGCTGCATGCCTCTTCTGCAGCTTCAGAGTAGAGGTGTAATGTGTGCTGTTTTAGAGGCACATACAACTGTCCACTAGCTGCATTTTTCTCATTTATTTTCTATTTCATTTGATCGCACCTTTATTACTTTATAAATAGCTCAAGCTGGCAAACATACATAATACTCCTTCTTCCTCAGCTTTTCCCCCCACAACCACCCTGTGAGGAGGATTGGACTGACAAGAGAGTAACTTAACCTCATTTATCTAGCTTGTTTTATCAAATTTAGTTTTATATTGGCCCAGTCCCCTGTTTTTGAATGTGATCCTTGGCATACTGTCCAAAAATTGTATTTATGAATTGTTTATAATTCAATTATAATGGAAATTGTACCGCTCATTTTGTGGCACAATAAAAAAAAAGTTTACATAAATGAATGTTGCATTATGACTGGTTGTTTGGTGGCCATTTAAAGTTACAACAGACTTCCCCAAGCTATTTAAATTCAAATTTTCATTCCCCACCCATCTTCCTGGACTCTCGTGAACACATTTCGAGCACTTGGTCCACATTAAATGTCCACATTTATATCTATTTACTGTGTCTTCCAATTGTGTGACTGCAATATATTACATTTTTTTGGTGGAAACTGACATTTAATTCTAGTATCTGATTTAAAAAAACTCATTGCAGACAATGAATTCGCTTAACAACTGTTTAATTAAATACTGTGAAAATTAACTGCAAAAACCTCATAAAATCAGGTACAGTCATGTGATGATCCATTTAATGACTGGTACAACATCACTGTAATTCTCTGTTAAGTTACGATCATTAATCAAGGACTATCAATATGAGCAAGGAAAAGCAAATGCAAACTCATGTGTGATAATATCATTGTGCAAATGATGTGGTTCACATACCTGCATGAGACACCATATTATTATTGGCATAATTATAGAAGTGATCCATTTGTGTGGTGACACCTGTTATCATTTTGATTTATGGATGATGCTGGCTGGGTTAAACTGCACACAAAAACAAGCTAAGAGCCAAGGTGGCGCAGTGGTTAAATGCAGCACTGCAGGCTACTGCTAGATCAGCAGGTCAGCGGTTCAAATCTCACCGGCTCAGGGTTGACTCAGCCTTCCATCCTTCCGAGGTGGGTAAAATGAGGACCCAGATTGTTGGGGGCAATATGCTGACTCTCTGTAAACCGCTTAGAGAGACCTGAAAGGCCTATGAAGCGGTATATAAGTCCACTGCTATTGCTATTGCTATATTAAAATTATATAGATAATTATGAAAAACGAATGCATTAGGCAAAAATTGCATACAAAAATGCACAATTTTGGAGGAAAATTCACAGAATGCCTAGAGTTCTTGGGAGTCAGGTGGCATTCAAATTAAATAAATGTAATTAAATTAATTAAATTACAAATGTTTCAAAGAAGGGAGATGTTTAAAAGAAAAGTATTTATCAAACTGGAATAGAAACAGGTTAAATAAACTAAAAAAGAGAAATAGAGATAGGGACAGACACATTCAAACAATGATAAAACACAAGTCTCTTTTTTATATATATGCCTGTGGACATCCTGAACGGGAATAAGTTTGCTGTTTAAAAGAGATGTAATCTCTTTTTGTTGCAGAATTTATGAACTGGGAAGCTTTTTCTGGAATTCTGGATTCCAGTTCAGTCTCTCTTTGAAATGTACAATTGGGGACTTTCCTGGACTTAGTATTATTTGGCAAAGCACAGATGGAGGCAAGATTAAGGACAGCCATTCATTGGGGTATCCATTTTGTGTACTAATCCATTCTGCTAACCATAGATATGATTTTAAAAGAAAATGAGATATACTTTGGTTTAACAGGAATACATCCTTACTAGGAACCTGATGGAATCCTAGTTTTTAATATTGATAACCCTCTTAAATTGACCTTCCACTCAGAGAAATAGGGTCACGGAAACTCAGCTACCACTTAAATTCCCGCAATGTTCCTTCCACAATGCCATTCCAGAGCACTGTGGGAAACAAATAGCGGTTCCAACATTCCAGTACTGACATTAAAGATGGAATCCAGATATTGGAGATCTGCTTTAAGCTGCTCCTTCCAGTTCAAGGGATGGCACAAGAGTGTGGCGGTATACTTTAATTTGTCCCAACAATTTGGCTTTATTTTGCCTCACTTTATTGCTGGCACACAGTGTTGTCTTTACACTTTCAACATAGAGCCATTGAGGTCTGCATTCCCACCCCCCTTCCACGTCCGTCTTTCTATTCCCATCTGCCAAGATGCAAAGCAAACACTATCGCTCTCCATAGCATTGTGATTGAGGAGGGTGGGGCAACAGATGTCTATGAATCAGAGTTCTGGTCTTTCCCCCATCTCCAATGCTATTGCCTTGTTGAAAGTTTAGCAATCGTATCAGGAACAAAATAAAACTCTTGGGCCACCATTTGCGAACCCAAGTTGTTCATCTTTGTAACAATATTATTGTTACTATTCCTGCTTTTCACAGATTTTTTTTTTAAATGAGAGATTTAGCACATTCAGAGTTGTAATGAATACATGTTTTAGGAGCACTGCACAAGCCTGTGAAAGTCAGATATCATGCTAGTCCTGATCAGAGGTGATATTCTGACCAGTTCTGGAGAACCGGTAACGAAAATTTTGAGTAGTTTGGAGAACCAATAAATATTGGTTACTGGCCTTGCCCCCATCTATTCTCTGCTTCCTGAGTCCCAGCTGATCAGGAGGAAATGGAAATTTTACAGTATCCTTCCCCTGCCACGCCCACCAAGCCACACCCACCGAACTGGTACTAATAATTTTTGAATCCCATCACTCATCCAGATGCACAAAACCATCGTGGTCACAGAAAGTAAAGCCCAATAACAACAACGGAAGGAAGCAGAACGTGTGTATGCTGCCATGGAAAGGAGCCAATGGGAAAGGGGTAAATTTTGGTCTGATTGCTGCTGAAGCACCTGAAATCCTGCACCCAATAGGATTTTATCAGAAGAAGAAGATGTAGAACACCTCTTCAGTAGTAGATCAAAAACAGTAAGGTGTGGATGAGACAAAGGTAACATCATGAGGAGAAATCTTTTAAAAATTATTAGCAACTCTGAGCTACTATTATGTGGACATGTGGAGGCGTCTCAACTTTGCTTCAGCTCAAAAATTTTGCACATCCCCACAATGTCTTCATCAACATCAGTTTTCAACATCAGTTGAAATCCCTCCCCTTCAACCTCTTACATGCTGACAGCTTATTTCTTCTGACTCTTCCATTCAACAGGAGGTTCAACCACAAGCTACATGGAAGGCAACACCCAGTTTATTATGGCCCTGCCACTGGGCCACCATACAATCGTCCTTTTTCTTTCCCCTTAATTGTGGCTGCCCTGGTGATACCCAGCAATCAGTCCTACAGGGTTCAGAGGCTATTTCCAGCTCCAAATTGAACTGTTGCTTGCCAAGATGCCATAAGGCCCATTAACAGAGACCTAAAAGAGAGCCTTGGGGAAGCCGATCCCAAAGGAAATGTTTTCTGAAAGAATTTCAAATACAGCACATTGGGTAGGGTTTCATTACAAAGCTAGTAGGAGGAAGATCTGGGAGCAGATTGTTTGAGAGTGTATATGTGCTTAGAGAGTAGAGAAAAGACAAGAAGCAATTGTATATTTCTCCATATAAAAGGATTCATGTCAACTATTCCTAATATATATATTAGTATTTATAATACAACTGCATAGTTAGGACAGTCTTAAAAGTCACATACAGTTCTCCGGAATCTGTTTTGACATTCTACATAATCAACTTATCATTATCAACTCACAATTCCTTCCTTCCTTCCTTCCTTCCTTCCTTCCTTCCTTCCTTCCTTCCTTCCTTCCTTCCTTCCTTCCTTCCTTCCTTGTGCAAAACTAGTACCTTATATTAATTTCATTTGTGAAAACTCTCCTAAACTCTTTAAAAAGATTCCTGCCACTTTTAGACTTCAATTGTTTATAATGCCATGCAAAGCCTAGTATGGTTCTCAGAATAAAGGAACCAGCCTTTTGCTGGTCCGGCATATGGACAACATTTCTTCTCTGCACTCTTTCTAGAGTCTCCACATCTTTTTTACATCCTGGAGACCAAAACTGAATGCAGTATTCCAAGTGTTGCCTTACCAAGGTATTATAAAGTGGTGTTTATTTATTTATTAGCTTAATTTGTATGCCGCCCACTCTCAAAGAGACTCAGGGCGGCTAAGTGTTAAGTGTGTTAACACTTCACTGATCTTGATTCTATCCTTCTGTTTATGCAGCCTAGAACTGAGTTCACTTTAAACAATGTTTAAATAAAAATGACTTTTAAATATCATTTTAATTCATTTTTCTTTATAAATAATAATAACATGATGATAATGATGGTTATATGATGATGATGATGATGATGATTACATGTCTTATTAAAATTATTCATATGTTGTACAATTGTAGTGAAATAACAGTGAAACATATTAATAAGATAATAATAATTCATGCAATAGTTTTTAGAAGATAAAACTATTATCAAATGTAAATAAATTACATTGCTAATTTTAATTCTATATGAGATTTATTAAAACAAATTTATGGGAAATAGATTGTGGTATCAATATAAACATATTAATGTAACCATATATGATTACCTAAGTTGCTTAAGACTATTCTGGTTGAAATTAATGCAGTCTAAAGTTGATCCATACATGGCGGACCATCTCATTTGAAGCTCTTAAATTTATGAAATTAGAAATATTCTTTGTTGGGTAAGGTGTAGCAATTTAGAATCATATATCCATATGTAGACAAATGTGTAAAAATATTCATGTGAAAAAGTAGCTCACTTTTGTGTTGAATTATTTGTAGAAATGTTTTAAGAAATGAGAATATTTTAAAAAACCCAAATAATTTTAGTAGATTTTTTTGCTACAGATAAATTACTAAAACAATAATTTCCAGCTCCGGGAGATCATTAGAAGTATTTCACTAGAAGCTTGGCAAATAAAGTATTGAGAATTGCTACATTGAAAAAAAAACTGATTTGCAAATTGGTTTGTAGCAAAGTAAAAGAGTCATCAATTAATTTATGTCAACTCTGGCTCTTTTTAATGAAAGCTTTGAAGAGTGATGGATGTTACAGTAGATTTATATTTATAAATCTATGGCTTATCTTCACCTGGGTATACATTCTGCACTTTCAAAGCAGCCAATCTCCACTGGCCTATCAGCCTTTTTTTTTTTTCTAACCAACTCACTGGACTCAGCAGTGGGAGAAGGAGTGACGTCTCATTTCCTGCTGGCTTCCCCATTCACTTTGCTTGTGGAAAGCTGTCAGAAATCCCCCCTCTTCTTCCTCAGCTGACTTGTGAAACTCTCTGACACTTTGCTGGGGGGACATGAAATAAAGAGATGTAGAAAGCAAGGAAAACTGCACCTCAGTCCTCCCGCCCCTCTATGGAAGAAGAGGGCTTATCCATTGACCACTAGTGTTCTCTGCAAGACATACAGTACATCATCAACAGGCATCTGAGACATTCCCTTTCCTTACTATCCATCATGTTAAAGAGATTTAAATTTTTAGCCTTGGTTTCCAAGCAGCCAATTACCGCTTGGTAATTGCCCATTGGGCCTTGACATTAGCTAATTGGACAGAGGTGCCAGAGGGAGGGGGGGAAAGGTGGGAAATATGGAACCTGTAGATTTCTGGAAAGGGTAGTCAGAAGGTGTGATCACAATTTTGCCAGATTTCAATCCCACAGTAGTCATTGGTACCAAGTTTTGGGTGCAGAATAAAATTTAGCCCATTTGAACTTTGTTGATACAAAAATTATTTCCTTATGATTCACTGTTTCACTTTAATGAAGGTTATAATCTATCAGTCACGTGAGTTTTAGTGGAATAAAGATTTTTTTGATAATCTGTTAGTGTCAACAGATTGTATAACTGATATAGCATGGGAAGAATTTCCAGTCTCCATTTTTTACAGAGTGAGGTGGGAACGAGGTATAGACAGTAATTAACTGTATATAAGAAATAATTGTGAACTTTGTTTTTTTTTTCATTGCCTTCATGTTAAATTGCAACAAAATATGGGTCTGAGTTAAAGGAAGGTTAATACCTGCAACACAGGAACTTCAGTAAAATATCTATTTAAATCCATGTTTCTAAACTCATCTTCCTCCACATTCCTCAAAGTTTCTTTGAAAGAAAGCATGAATATGTCAGCTCACTTTTCCCATACCTCAGGAAAATCCATGCAAAGTAATGTATACATTAGGAAAAATATGTCTAAATATGAATTTATTGGAGAAAAACTTTATAAAAATCACATATGTGACATGAAAAGTTCATTAAAATGTCAATGAAAAACTACATGCATTGAACCAACCGTAAAATTATTATTTTAATAATAATAATAATTAAATTATTATTATTAATGCATATTGGAAGTAGGCATGAAAAAGTGTATCATCTGACAACTGAACATAATAAGAGAATAATAGAGTTGGAAGAGACTTGGAGGCCTTCTACTCCAACCCCATTCTCAAGCAGGAGAACCTTTACCATTTCAGACAAATGGTTGTCAAATCTCTTCTTTGAGCCGAGGTGGCGCAGTGGTTAAATGCAGCACTGCAGGCTACTGCTAGATCAGCAGTTCAGCGGTTCAAATCTCACCGGCTCAGGGTTGACTCAGCCTTCCATCCTTCCGAGGTGGGTAAAATGAGGACCCGGATTGTTGGGGGCAATATGCTGACTCTCTGTAAACCACTTAGAGAGGGCTGAAAGCCCTATGAAGCGGTATATAAGTCTACTGCTATTGCTATTGCTATTATTCTTAAAAACCTCCAGTGTTGAGCCATTCACAACTTCTGGAGGCAAGTTTTTCCACTGATTAATTATTTTGTCAGAAAATTTCTCCTTAGTTCAATGTTGGTTTTCCCCTTGTTTCGTTTCCATCTGTTGCTTCTTACCCTGCCTTCAGGTGCTTTGGAGAATAGATTGACACCCCCCTCCTTTTCTTTCTAGCAGCCCCTTAGATATTGGAACACTGTTATTATATCATCCATAGTCCTTCTTTTCATTAAACTAGACCCAATTCCAACAATCATTCTTTTTATGTTTTAGCTTCCAGGGTCCTTTGTTGCTCTTTTCTGTACAATTTCTAGAATCTTAACATCTTTTTTACATCAGGGTGGCCAAAACTGGATGCAATTTTCAAATAGGTCTTATGAAGGCATTATAGAACTTGATAAATAAGGTCAAAGAAAATTTGCCCTTAATAAGATAGGAAATGAAACTAAATAAAATTGACACCAATAGGCATTCTTATTTATTAATTAAACAGTGAGCTTTTCAAAAAAAATAATTCAGTGCTACAAATATGGAGGATACACAGACTGGCAACCACATTTTCGATGATAAGCAAGTCTTTTTTATCATTAAAAGTTTCTTACAATGCCTACATTAGTAGTAGGATTGGGTTGCTGAGCTGCACTATGCAAAAACCACATGCGATTACACCTTCCATGGCTTTTAACCAAGAATTAATACTTGCCTTGTAACGGGAACAGCTGCCATTTGGGGTTTGTACCAAGTGGCTTTGTGACCTTTATTGCAAACAAGGTTACAAAGTCCAATTTTTATAGGAATGAATGGTGACTGTTTCCAAGTTTATGAACCACATCTCAGAATGTATTCTTAATCAAGTAGGCATAAGAAGTAAAACGATGGCACTTGGTCTTAATTAATCATGGTATGGCATATTCTGTGAACACAGGTTAGTTTAAAGTCATTGAAAGACCCCATCCTCTTGTCCAATAAGCATGGCTGCCTGAGACAAAAGCGTAAGAAAGTATATACCCTCTTGTATTTTACATAGCTGAATAAGTAATTGAGTTTCTTGAATACAGATAAGCCCTGGGCATATCTAATTGGAAATGCACTGGTGCTAATCAGCTACAACTTTTACTATTCTTGGACTCTTAGCTATGACTGCTGTTTTAACTGAGAATAAAATCACTGTCTCTTAGTTTCATTTAAACTATAGGGGGGAAAAAGTCAGCTCATGCAATGTCCTGCATTTTATTTGGTTTAATTCTAGAAAATGCAAATATTGCAAATAAGCAGCGAACTCTCTGACACTTTGCTGAGGGGACATGAAATAAAGAGAGATGTAGAAAGCAAGGAAAACTGCACCTCAGCCCTCCCCACCCCCTCTATGGAAGAAGAGGGCGTATCCATTGACCACTAGTGTCCTCTGCAAGACATACAGTATGTCATCAACAGGCATCTGAGACATTCTGTTGCCTTCCCATTATGTTAAAGAGATTTAAATTTCAGATAACAAAAAGAAATTCTCCACCCTATTTTGGACCATACTTTAAGGGTTCAGGACAGATTAATTGAAGCAAACAGAGAATTTAATGGTGAGCAGACTGTGGAAACAATGAGAACGTGATGGAATCTGGAAGCTCTGGGTAACTTTTTCACTCTGTCTAATGATAAACTAGTTTAGTCTGTACATTTGTTATTCTCCAGGCTCCACCAATGAATGAATATAATGCATACCAAGAGCATTTGGTTGAGATCTTCTCTATCCAGGAGACATTCTTATATGAAGAATGGCAATTCAGTTGCTTAATTGTATTGTATAGAATAATTTACCATTTTAAATCTGAACACATAATCAAATCAAGGGAAAATATACTATTGGTGTAGGTTGTAGCTTAGAGCCGTTCTTATGTGGTAGAAGCTTATTGCCATGATGGATAGACCATTGTTGATGCACTATGTAGGGAAGCCATCTGCATGGAAAAGCAGGTAGGCAGAGAGAGTGGGGTCTGGTGAGTGGCAAAGCCATTGTCCTGGAAGAAACCCAGAGCATCCAGGACTACATCATTATCATGCCATCCATAGATGAGCTGCTGAGATGATGCCTGAAACATTAGCAGACATGAGAAGAAGATCAAACATAAAATGTGCCAAAGCAAGGCAAGACCTTGGATGTACCATCAACAGATAACTGAGGTGGTTGACATTGGAAATCCTACCAGTATCTGAAAAGAGCTGGACTAAAATAATAAGGTATAAACATTAGGTTCATAAAAACAGGAATCTACAATACTTGACAAGGTCAAAGGTGCAGAGTGTTCAGAGAAGTCTCAGAAACACTCCAGCTAATAATGGCATAGTGTAAAAATGCAGGAAGGAACAAAGTGATGGCCTCCCCAGGCACCAGCTCAGACAAGGAGGAAGAAACCACTCTGGGGAGGGCCTTCAAGTTATGGTGGCACCATCTGGAAGGGGTCACCACCAGATAGAAATTTGTACTGACCACCAGAATCTGAAACATTTGAAAACTGCTAAACCAACATCAGATTTGGTGGTCTCTATTCTACACTCCTGAGGGCCAGAATCAGAGGCCAATGCCCTCTCCCAAAAGCATGAGTATAGTCAAGCTGAACATAAGGTGTTACCCTGGATCGTGATTCCCTTAGATAAATTCACAGCAACCCAGATACCAGTGGACTTCAAAAGAGGATCCAAGAGGAGCAACAAGAACAAGACCCTCTGCCCACAGAGGTGAGTTGGACCAGTTACTGATGGGTCAATCTAGCCTCTGGTCATGGTCAGAAGACTTATTCCACTTCCAAGGATGGATCTACATTCCAGATGGGGCCATCATTGAATTACTCCTACGCCAGTGCCACAACAACCCGGCAGCTGGGAACTTTGGGTTTTTCAAGATACCAAGTGGTGGGGCAGATGTTCTAGTGCATTTGTGTAGACCATGATATGGAGTATTATGTAGTCTTATGTGGAGTCTTGTCTCTTTTCCTGATAGCTGGCAGGCCAGTAAGGAAATATTTCTGAAATGATGACCCAATGGGACATGAGTTGCTAGTGTACACACACACACACACACACACACACACACACACGTTACCTTCCCTACCAGTTCACAAATGTGAGCATGCATGCTTCACACGCATGGGCTGCCTCTGCGCATGCACACTGACTTCTACGCATGTGCAGTCCTTGTGCATTACATTGGGGCAGGTGGGTGGAGCCTCCCACAGCTGCTGCTACCAGTTTGCCCAAGCTGGAGAGAACCAGCTGAATACCACCTCTGGTTTGTACATGTTCCTTATTTGTATAGAATTCCATTTCAAATTCTTCTATTGTTGAAAACAATGAGTTATTTTGTTTACATTCAATATTTCTAATAACTACAAGTAAAATTGTCAATTATATATCAATAACTTTGGCAGAACTGAACAATTCCCCAAGTTGCCATTTCTTTAAGAGCATCAATCACCCTTATAGTAGTAGAGGGGCCACCCTCTAATATATTATTTTTTTAAATGTAAGATTATTCCAAATAAAATAGCATTTAACAAAAAACCAGAAATCACATTTGGCTGGGTATTTGACTACCTTTGCAGATGCACAAATAATTTATTCTAAGACAATGATACATACACAGACCTTTTAGTGACTAGGTTTGAATTTAAATGTAAGAGAATTAAAATTTAGGCAATTAATTTACAGTAATTATTCTACCTGCTGTGCCCTAAAAAAACTAAATATGAGATGAGTCCTCATTTATTTAAATTGATGGTACAAATGCTATGAAGAGTTGCAATACTAGACAATGGGGTTCAAAAATAATTAACCTAAGTTTTTAAACCCAAAGGGTTTTTTCCCCAATATAATTGTGTCCAATTCTCAGAGACTATTTGAATAAGTTCCCTTTTCTTGGTAAGGTTTTTTAGAACTAGATTGCCATTGCCTTCTTCCTAGGGCTGAGAGAAAGTGACTGGCCCAAGATCACTCAGCTGGTTTTGTGCCTACGATTAAAACTCACATTCTCCTGGTTTCTAGACTGATGCTTTAACCACCACATCAAACGGGCACTCCTAAATTTAATTCAAGTTTAACAAAACACTATTGCTGTGCTCATGTAACATGCAAAGCCCATTTCCTCAAACCACATTAAGACTTAATGTGATTATCTGTTTCATCCAAATCAATGAGACAATGGCTGTGTTCTCACAATCTATGGAATTACAAACACCCCAAATCTTTTTTAGTTTAGCTGGGCTTAATCAACTGTGTTGCGAAACCAAAAATTTGAATATCAGATTTAGTTTGCAACAACAATATTACACTTGGTATTTTCCAAAAGTACAGGTAGTCCTTGATTTACAACAGTTCATTTAGTGACTGTTTAAAGTTCCAATGGTATTGAAAATAAGTGACATTACCATTTTTCACACTTACGACCATTGCAGCTATCCCCATGGACAAATGATCAAAATTCAGATGCTTGGCAATTGCTTCATATTTATGACAGTTGCCATGTCTTGGGAGTCATATAATCGTCTTTTGAGACTTTCTGACAAGCAAAGTCAATAGGGAAGCCAGATTCACTTAACAACTGGGTTAATAAATTAACAACTGCAATGATTCACTTAACAATTGTTGCAAGAAATGTCATAAAAAAGGGCAAAACTCACTTAACAAATATTTCACTTAGCAACATAAATGTAGGGCTCAATTATGATCATAACTCAAGGACTACCTATACTGGCACTGTGATTCCCAAGCTACAGATACTAAGAATCCTGAGATTTGCATTGCTTACATGGCTGGGAATGATGGGAACTGTGATGCAATAATTTCTGGAGAAGCTCATTCTGAATCTCATTGAGTGGTCTCACCTAATAATTCATCCTTTTCTTGTGTTGAGTAGAAATGAACCTTGAGAACTTTATATAATCCACACAGTAAATGTCATCAACTGACTTCAGTTTCCCATTCAAATCAGGGTGAAATCAACTTACCTTTGCTACTAGTTCAGTAGCAATGTGAGTGTGTGCGCATTCACACACACGCTTGCTTCGCCCACACGCACCACCTCCACGCATGTACAGAAACTTCTGCCCATGCGCAGAGCATTAAAAAATGGGCTACAAAAGTAAGCGAACAGCGATGGGAGGTGGGGAATCTGCTGTGCCATGCGATTTAGATTATCTAGAAAGCAGGAAATCCTGCTTTCTATCTAATATAAATCGCGCGTCACAGCTTTGGAAATACTGGTTCACCCAAACTGGTAGGATTTTTTTAAACTACCAGTTCAGGCGAACTGGTAGCATTTTTACCATCAGTTCAGTTGAACTGGTAGCATTTCACTCCTGATTCAAACCATCATGGATGAAATTTTTTAATTAACATAGTTCTTAGCGGCTTCCTTCTAGCCTGGGAAACACAGAAGAACAAATGATTCCCCCCATACTTCTTTCTGAAGAATGAGAAACTAATTGAAATCTTCCACAGATTCTTCATATATTTTTCTGTATCTCTCTATGGTGTGTTCATGTTCTAAGGTGGGGGGGAGTTGAGTTTTCTGTTCAGAGAAATTACAGAACAATTTTTTCTTCTCCAATACATGAAGATAGTAACTTTACTAATGCAATATATTACACTTCTGATTTCAGGGCCTCCTGTGGAGAACTTGAAGAACAGAATGCATTACAAAGTCACCCACCCACAAGACCCAAGAAAACCTGGCAGAACTGCTTGGCTCTCCCATGGATATAATTAAATCCATACTATATATAGCAAAATGCAAGATGGAGTGGGTATGGGGTTGAGCTGCTGCTGACTTGGGGTGGATTTGAAAAGCCACGTCATTAAAGCAGTACCAGAAAGAAACAGGGCTGGAATAAGGAGAAATGTTTGCCTGGCTGAAATGGAGATTGCAAACTGAGCCATACAATAAAATGTGCAACTTTTTTTTTAAGTGATCAGACGAAAAGAAAGAGAAGTTCTCCTTTTCCTTCAAGGAAGAGATATGCCTCATATTGTAACTCTTCATGAGGTCTTCATTCCAGACAAGGACTTGAACTGCCACGTTTCCTAAGGACTGAGAGTTGTGGTCTGGCATAAAGTTGTCTGTGCTAACAAAAAAGGGGGGAGGGGAATTCCTCTCTCTCTCTCTCTCTCTCTCTCTCTCTCTCTCTCTCTCTCTCTCTCTCTCTCCCTCTCTCTCTCCCCGCCCATCCTTTGCTTATGATGACATTGGTTTTAGCCAGCAATGGTGCCTTGCTTTTCACAAAAGTCCAAAGTTTTACTGATTTGCCCAAAGTTAACAAGGTGGCAAGAGAAAGAGAAGAAGATGAACGCGTTATAGAAGTAGTTGACCTGATTTTTTACTTTACTCAAGTCTATAGGTAGGCGGGCTCTTATACAATTGGTGTTCTTTTACGCAAACAAAACTTCCACATACAGAAAGGTTGCTTGCCAGGAAGAAAGTTCACAGAGAATTGTGATATGTTAGTTTTCTACCTGAAGGAGTTGGATGGTATGGGAAAACATTCAATCATGTCAGTCTCAATCTATAGTTGTTATTCTGAAGTGATAGAGTCTAGACACAGGCTTATTATATTGTAAAATAAGTCAGAGAATGTTAGTCCAACTCCCAAGGTGTTTGCGTGGGAATAAAGATGCTGAGATGTGAAAATAAAAAGAATTCTTTCTTTAAAGCTTTGTAAAAATTAATAATACAGCAACAGAAATCTGGTCTTCTTTGACAGAACCATGTTCACTCTAAATAAAGGAATTTTCAAACTGATAATGTAGGCATTAAAATTTGCTTTCCGTTGTAAAAAAATAGTTGATTATTTTATTCTTGCAGAAAACTAACTATAATAAAAAAAAATGTTAAACATTTTGCCAGATTTTAACTATACTCCATATGCTAGAGAATTTGGGCTCAGTATAGTTTTCTCAGACCATAACTGCGATTTTTTTAGTTATTATGAATAATAAATTATATTGAACCTTAAGATAATCTTATCGAGGCAATACACCTGAATACACACGCATAGGATTTATATCCTGAAATCCCCACTTCCCAAAATCCTATATTCAATGAAACAAATATATCCACAAAAAAGCATGTATTTGAAAAAAGAATGTCTATTAAGAGAAAATAAAATGCAAGTGTACTTTTTGCATTTGGAGTCTGCTTATGTTGCTGTACTGACATTTAAAAAGAAATATATAGAGTTGATGCAGACAGTATAATAATTTTAAAGTGGGAGAAATGAGAACTAAGTTGTATTTGAAATTGGTGTAATCAGCAATTGCTACTGAGCATTGATTAAATATATTTTCTATCTTATGGAACTCAACCATCCAGGTGATTTAGCCTGGGCATATGTAATTGGAAATGCACTGGTGCTAATCAGCTACAACTTTTACTATTCTTGGACTCTTAGCTATGACTGCTGTTTTAACTGAGAATAAAATCACTGCCTCTTATTCTCATTTAAATTGTATAGGGGAAAAAAAGTCAGCTCATGCAATGTCTTGCATTTTTTTTGGTTTAATTCTAGAAAATGCAAATATTGCAAATAAGCAGCATTTTATTACTGTTTTATTTTGGTCTGGCTGATCGTACTAAGTACTCAGATTTTTTGTTGGCAACAAGGAAATCTTTGGTACCGAATGATCACCTTCAAATTGCTTGTGCTGAATTTCAATGGGGAGAAAATGGTACTCTTCCCTCCCCACTCATTTCTAAATATGCCTAAATGTGTCACTTCAGAAGGTTTTATATAAATAATTGCTGTAGTAGAAATGCTACTGTTGAAATTCTTTATTATTTCCTACCAGAAACTGTTCTGTCTTCCTTTCAAAGTGATGATTCGGTTCTTCTTTTCAACTTGGATTACTGCTGGATTCTATCCTTAGATCAAAATTTCTAAGCAAATTGGGAAGTACATGCATTCCTTTGAGATGTACATAAGTAAACCTTGCTCAACCTGTTTTCTGGATTGATTATCACCATATGATTCCTTAGACCAGTGGTTCCCAATGTGGGGCCCATGCCCCCAGGGGGGTAATTTGATTTTTAATGGGGGTAATTTGAACCTTGTTTAAACCAAGTTAATGGCCTTTTGGGCTTCCTCCGCAGTTTTTACTTTTACCGAGTTTACTTTTTGAGTAAAGTAAGAATTATATGTCACGGGGGGGGGGGGGGGCATCAAGATAGAGATGTGTAGGTGAGGCATGGCCAAAAAAAGGTTGGGAATCACTGAATTAGATGGAAAATCATCTGTCTAGGATGGGCCTGTTCAAACTATGCAGATCTTTGAGCACTAATATAGCTTATGTTGTAAGGAAAATATCCTAATTGCAAGATGGGGGAAAATTTATCAATAGAATAAGCTCTGCAGGAGATGAATGGACACTCACTGAGGCCCCAAGAGTCAAAATATAGAGCTCCAATGGGGGAACAGTTTGGGTTTTTTTAGGGAAGATACCAGTGAAGGTTCTTCTAGGAAATGGTATGAAGTATGGACCATGAGCAGAAGATTTGAACAGACTGATTATATCTGACCCATTACTGAAGTACTCCACCAAATTGTGCTCTGCAGAGCAAATCCTACATACATCCCATAATTGAAAGCAGATGCTTTGTTGCTGCTGAAAAAGGAAACCCAAGCCACAAGGAATTTTGGTCAGCTCCTGTGCCCAGACTATTTTCCCCTCCACTTTCTTCCCCTCACCCAATTTTCCTCCCTCCTCCCTTGCTTCAGTTCTTTCTTTGCATCCAATGTAAGGTTTTCTTTCATCTTGGCCATCCTTCTCAATCCCCCACTTCTACCTTCTTCAAAGATGAGCTGATGCCATTGGCTCCCATACCAAACAACTTAGAAGAGGGTTTGTTGGAATTTCTAGCTGGGAGGAGCAGACACGTCCTCAGGATTCCAGCTCAGCATTTGTGCCTGGGAGAATTATCCACGTCGGCAACCGTGGCAAGAGGAGGAGAGAAATGAGCAGCAAACGAGAAGCTGGAAGATGACGTGTGCCTGGAGATGGGGGACTGGATCAATTCCTTTGGCAAGCTAGTCTCATTTGCCCCATCCCCTCCAGAGAAAACCACATGGTTCCTCAAATGTTCTGTGAAATGTGATCCAAGATGATGAGTTGTGCGAATCCTCTGACACGTTGCAGTTGTGTAGCAAGAGACCATGGCTGATCAGGTCAGCACTTCTGAAAGTGGGTCAAGCCAGGAAGCAACAAACTATTTTCTAATCTTGCACCAGAGGCATGTCGTAGCATTCTTCAAATGAGAATTCTTCACAAGAATTGTCAAGGCTAATAGAGTAAATTTTATGTGCCTTTAATAAAAACATTCCTCAGATTTTCCAGACATTCAAGCAGACAATGTAAAGCAGTTTGCTTTATTCTTCTCAACTCTAAACATAAGATGCATTCATGACCAACAATTTCTCTTCAGGGCCACGAGTAATAGAATAAATTGGGTATTTGGAGAATAAACTTTTACAAAAAAACGAAACAGAAGCTCCTCACAGGATATATAATATATTTCTGTTGCTAAGCAAGGCAGTTGTTAAATGAGTCACTCCCCATTTTACAACTCTTTTGCCACAGTTCTTAAGCAAGCCAATGTAATTGTTAAGTGAACAATGCAGTCATTAAGGGAATCTGGCTCCCTCCATTGATTTTGCTTGTTGGAAGTCAGCTGGGAAGATTGCAAATGGTGATCATGTGACCCTAAGATGCTGCAAATATTGTAAATACATGCCAGTTGCCAAGCACCTGAATTTTGATCACATGGCTACAGGGATGCTGCAATGGTCACATGTGCAATCATAAGTCACTTTTTTCAGTGTCAGTGTAAATTCAAACAGTTGCTAAATGATGATGATGATGATGATGTTATCCATTTAATTGTGTGTGACTCTTGGAAATTCTGTGGGCCAGGTCTCTCCACATCTTCTGATCTTGTACTACTCAAGTTCTTCTATGCTCTGGCTGATATCAGCTTTGATGGTGTCCAGCCACCATGCTCATTGATAGCCTGGTTTCCTTTTACCGCCAATTCTTTCAAACATCATTGGTTTCTCCATTGGTTTCTCCAGTGAATTCCCCCACATGACATGGCCAAAGTAAGTGAGAAACAGTTTCATGATTTTGCCTTCTTGTAGCATGCCTGGTATTATGCGCTCCAGTAGTTGCTTGTTAGTCAGGTTAGTCGCTAAATGAATAGTAAATTGAGGACTACCTGTATGTATATTTAACTTGGTTGCTTTTCTCAATGATGAGATTTAAGATAAATTGTTGCTGCAAATTATGTATGTTAACCTAGCTAAAAATTGCTTTTGTCGGTTGAATTTTTAAAAAAAGTTTTTTAATTTTTTAAAAATTTTTTAAATAAAGTTTGAGTGGAAATGAAAACTCTTTTATTTTGCAACTTTCTTGCTTCCTGATGAGGAAAAACACTCTGTGTATCCTCAGTGAAACTCTTTCCTGTGGCCCTAAGTCTTAAGTATAACCTCTGATTTTGGAAGAATGGTTGCAGAAGTTGATAGAGTTGGCTGAAATGGCAAAATTGACTATTTTGGTTAAAGAAAAGAACCCAAGTAGTTTTGTTTCCACATAGAAACCGCTTCTGAACTTTGTGCTTGATGTGAAAAAGAAAAGAATGAAATTTTGAGTTTGGGCTTTACAGATTAGATTGATAGATCTTTACAGAAATGACTTGTTCATACTATTATGGAAAAGCAAAAAGCTGTGATTTGCTAATGCCTTTTTCTACTGCAACAGAGAGTCGGAAATCAATGCTTCTTTTTCTTTTTTTCCCCCTACCCTTCCTGCATTTTTCTTTCCCCTTTCCCCTCCCCCTTACTGCTCTTTTAATTTTGTATTTTATAATACTTTGTCATTTAATAAAAAATGTTTGAAAAAATAAGTATAATTTTTGGACACGAGTGCAAAGAACAAGGGAAAAAAACCCTGTTTTCTTCCATGAACTGAAAGAGTGAAATCAGGGAGACCAGCTGATTCTCTCCCCGCTTTAATTTAGAAGCAGGGATGAGAAATTGAAATTGATTTAGATCAGGTGATAATTAAAATCAATGTCTTACTCTGCTTAGAAAGGATGGGGAGAGGAAGTACACTTGAGGGCCACTAGAGAAACGTTTGCAATATCTACGAAAGAAGCAAAGGGATGCGATCTGGGCTCATTACCAAAAGTAGATGAGTCGGAAAGATAAAGAACATCTCTCATATCTCACTATCATTCCTTACACTAAATCTAAATGTTTCTCTCAGCCTTCCCAGCTCTGATATTCTACACATGGGTTGGACTCATGCTGCAGGGAATTATGGGCGTTCCAACCCAGTAGATCTGGAGAGAATCTATGGTTTATCATCATGTGTGAAGTCAGCTATTATTCCACAAAATTAGAAGCCTATGCCATTACAAAGGAAAACAGGGAAAATAAGAGTAAGAAGTCTCAAATCTTCTTAGATCCTTTTGATGATGGAGGCTTGACGGATATCTAGCAAATGGGTAGCAGTGTAGGCGTTTTATTTTTCTGGACTATTTGCAATCCTTCAGCAAACATATGACATCATCTTCCAGTTTTGCACATTTCTTTCCCCGCTTTTGCTTTCTTCCTCCTAAAAAGCACATTCTTTTTTCCAAATTGCTTATTGAAACTTCATGCAGTACCTGCATCTTTCATCTGACTTTTTCCTGTTTCCCTGCTACATGTTGATTTATTAATAAAACGCAGCAGTGCATTGTGTTGTCATTGAGTGACCTCTTCCGTTATACACAATTCCATTCATCTTCCCGCATAGTTTTCCATTCATCCCTCCCTCCCCCTCCAAAGTCCTTCTGCCAAAAGTCGACATTCCATAGTGAGCTAGCTTTTATTTGGATGTTTGGGGGGGGGGGGGTTCTCTCGTGTATCCCTCCCTCCCTTGCATAAAGTTTTTATTTAAGCCACTGGGTAGGTGCAATCAGCAGGAATTAAGCTTGGTTGAGAGTTCCTAATCTTTGTATTTCCCTTTTGCAGATTTCAGGGAATATTTTCAGACAAACATGTGGGAAGATTAAAATATTCATTTAAAAAAAATAGAAAGGACCACAGGAAACGAAGTATGACATAAACAGTGCAGAATGTTATAATAGTATTTATTAATTGTAGTGTTGAAGTACAACATTGCATCCTAATGGGGTTGTGTGTTGTTGTTGCACTCCAACAAGATTGCAAAAACAATCTTGGAAGGAAGCTATTTGAATAGTCCTCCCTCCAAGCAGAGCTTTGAAAGTCACATGGCAGCTGTCAATTTGGAACTGCTTAAAAAGAAACCTTCCATCTGTTTCCTGTGGTCTATTATATTTTTAATGAATATTTTAATCTTCATATATGTTTGTCTGAAATATTCCATGAAAAGTGTAGGGGGAAAAAGATAGACATAAGTTAGGAACTCTCAAACCAAGCTTAATCCCTGCTGATTGCACCTATCCGGTTTCTTTGGCAGCTAAAAAAAAAAACTTTATGAAAGGGAGGGAGGGGTACATGAGAGAATTCCCCCAACGTAACCTTTTGCAGGAGAATCTGAGGTGGATAAGTGGGATTGGGGGGATGGGAGTGGAGATGGATACAGATATGGAAAACAGCTCATAATTTCTGGTTTGCGTAGGGAGAAACAGAACAGAGTTTTCAGACAACTGCTTAAATCTGGGCTGCAAACTTAAGAGGTGTGCAACCTTAGTCATGAAAGCCAGTGGTGAGACTTGGAGGCCAGTCACTCTTTCTCAGCTCTTTCCACCTCACAAGATTGTTGTTGTGGGGAAAATAGAAGGAGAGAGGTGTGATGGATATATTCTTTGGCTTGTGTTGATTAAAAAAAATAAATAAAAGCTGAACACAAACAAATGAAATATTGTACAGGGCGGGGCATAACCTTTTCCTAGGGGGTCACAGCAAGATCGACAGCAGTTTACAACTTCCGCGACACCTCATTTTAAAGCCCATAAAAAACTGGATTGAATGAGCTATTAAATGTTAAATTTGCTTTAAGAATGGCTGGAAAATTCGATTCGGAAGAACAAAGAATCATTGACAGAATAAAATGCATTGCCTTTCGAGAGGCTCGCGATGCTGGAGCGACGTTTATCAATCGAAAATGGATTGCAAACAAATTGAAACGTCATCCGGATTGGGTTACTGATAATTGGAACAAAACAGCCCAAGAATGTTTCACAAAATTTGGAGAAGGGCGTCCTCTGCAACTGTCCCAAGAAAGCAAAGCCATCATTGCAACTGGCAGTCGCAAACAACGAAAAGGAAACCGAAAAGTGGCCCAAGAAATCCTTCAAATTCGTGGAAAACGAGTTGATCAAAGGACAATCGGCCGATATCGAGAACGAGAAGGTTTGAAGCCATTCCACGTCATTTGCAAACCATTGAAAACTCAAACACACGTTCAAGATCGGCTTTGGTTGTGCGATTGGTTGTCTGAATGGACCGAGGAAGATTTTCTTCATTTGGCGCCATCTGACGAATTCTTCGTTTATGCCATTCGAAAACCGAATTTCCAGAACGATCGAATTTGGGCTAAAGACGTCGACGACATCGCCAAACATGAACGATATCGACAAATCGTTCGCAATCCGACTTGCATCGGGATTTTCGTCATTTTCACAGCCAAGAAACTGCATTGGGTTTTGAAGGATAAAGGGGAATCCTGGGATGGCAGTTATTTCCGTGAGAAAATTTTATTGGAGAATGTCATTCCATTTCTCAGTGATCCAGACAATGTCTTGGTGGTTGGTGAGGCTGTCTTTCTTCATGACAAAGCTCCTTGCATGCGTGCAAATGCGACTCAGCAATTGTTAAAGGAAAACAATGTCGAATTTTGGGGCAATGACGTCTGGCCGGGAAATTCGCCAGATCTCAATCCGGCAGAGAACATTGGGGCCATAATTAAGGATGAAGTGGAAGCTCTGATGATTCAGGAGCAAGGTCAAAATCGATATTCGGTTGAAACTTTGAGAATGAATTTGGAAACTGTGTTGAAAAATCTGGAAAATCGAACGGAACTGTTTGAAGATTTGTTGTGTTCTTATCCACCTCGTTTGAATGCTGTTCGAAGGGCTAATGGTGGTCATACTGACTATTAAATCATGTCAATAAACTCAGTTTTTGATGGGCTTTCGAATGGTGTATGAATTATTTGTGTTGTTATTACAAGTGTTGCTGTGACCCCCTAGGAAAAGGTTATGCCCCGCCCTGTAGTTTAGGAACTCAGTATTCCCTTTTCCTATGGGGGCTGTTAGGCTCTGAATGTTTGTAAATACAACAAAATTTGAAAATACTGAAACAACAAGAAATCATAGTATGAAGTACTCAATGGCATATTGTATTACTAATTCTGGGACTTTCGGGATCAGCTTATCTGGAGGGCATCAGCTTGTGGAGAACAAAAATAAATTCCTGGGAGATTTGAGAACCTGCAAGAGAGCAGTTTTGGTCTTCATAACACATGTAGTAGTTGGCTCATTGCTAAAAATCGAAACTGAAAAAAAAAATCAGTCCTCTTGATCCAGTGATGGCGAACCTTTTTTTACTAAGGTGCCGAAAGTGTGCACATGCTAACACCCAAAATGCAATGCCCCCTGCAGGTCCCGCCCTCGCACATGCGCATGTGACCTACATTTTGGTGCTAGTAGGCCTCCCTGAAGCCTCCTGGGACCAAAAACACGGGGTGGGGGGACATGGCATGCCCCCTACCCTGTGTTTTGGGTCCCAGGAGGCTTCAGGGAGGCCTGCTAGCACCAAAATGGGGGTGGGGGTGTGAGCCACATTCCCAGCCCCCATTTTGGTGCTAGCAGGCCTCTCTAAAGCATTTTTGAACCAAAAACAAGGTGTAATCTTGCCCCATGCATGTGCGCATGAACCCCACCCCTGCTCATGCGCTCATGTGCTGATGTCCTCTGAAAGAAACCCCAAAATCAGCTGGCCGGCAGGAGGCACGCATGCACATAGAAATATTGCCATAGAAGTCCATGATTTTATCAAAGGCCTTTGATCTTCAAAGGTTTGATTTCTGGTCTTTCACAGAAACTGCAGTTTTTAAGGAAAGCTAGAAAAATCCTGGTCTAGACACATCAACCAAAACACAAAACCATAACTCTGCAGAAAATAGACATTCTGTTTTGATCCTTTGAATTTTTAGATAATGCCACCTGATGAGAGTCAAGGACAAACAGAAATGTTTTGTAGATATACCACCTGGGAAGAGTGCGAGGGAGAGAAAGAATTGATATAACCCTTTCTTCATCTTTGGGCCTTCGGCACTCGTCTGCATACAAAAGCATTCTGCAGATGTTGGAGTCCTAGACAATCAGTTATTTTTATCCTTCTACTTTATGAACTGCTGCATTTCATTTTGTTTAGAAAATGTATACAGTACATGCCTCCCAGGCCTTTAGCAACTTGAATAGCTTTACAAAGCTCAGTGGGCAAAGGAGTCCCGTGGGAGAAAAAAAAAAAAACCGACCCATCTTCCCTGCTTTTTCCCTCCTCACTGAAGTTTATGCAACTTTCCTCTTTGAAAGAATTCTTGCATATTTGCATAACTTCCCCAGCCCTCATAGTTGAAAAAAAGATGATGTTTTTTCTCCCTGAACAGTCTGCATCTTTTTCAGCCTTCATGAGTCTGCCAATCTTAGGAGAAAATGGTGAGGAAGAGGAACATAGACCCAAAAAAAAAAAAAAAAACCAGGCCTTCTGGGGCATTTCCCTCCATTATGGAGCACTTAATGTGTTAAAAGTTTTTTTTTTAAAAAAATGGGCCTTTGTTGCCTAACTTATGCTAACTATTATTTAATTTTTTTATTGCTTTCAAAATAGTTCATTAAAAAAAAACTGAAAATCTTCCAACAAAGATGAAGATGCATACATTGTTAAAGGAAAAGCCATAGAAAGACATCTATAGAAAGTGCTTTTAAAAGAAAATGCAAAAAAAATCAACAACCATGGCCTTGTCTTAGGTGTCATCAGACCCATCACTTAAAGGACCACCAATGGACCTTATTATTAGTTGTGGATGATCTGGATATGTAGGACATATCACCCAAGCTTTGCCATGGTTGAATCACTGCCAACCAGGACTAAAGCAGGACAAATTGATTATGGTAATTTAGATGGCCTGCAGCATGCATCCGATGGATTTGTATGGATTCTATGGGCATATTTTTTAAGCAATCAATAGGTTACTCCTTCGATTGCCGAGTCAACTGTAGCAACAGGAGGCAATTTGGATGTGATTTGCTACTGAGCAGCCTCTCCCTGAATGCTAATCTGAGTCAGTTTAGGACTAGAATGCTTCTCCTCTTCCCTTGCAATACCAACTAGAATTGGCCCCAGAGGAAGGAGGTAAACCATTGCATCCCACTCCCTTAAGCAAGTGTTTCTCAACCTTGGCAACTTTAAGATGTGTGGACTTTTTCTCCCAAAATTTCCTAGTTAGAATTCTGGCAACCATAGTCCCAGGCATCCCACATAAAAGGGAATCAAAGGGATTGGTATGTTAAAGGTTGGAAATCATTAAACAAATATAATAGCAAAAGGTACTTTCAGGATTCCACCTTCCACAACATGAATATTTTATACTGCCCGATCTCACATTTTTAAAAGGGTTGTGACAGGACTTCAGCTTTGAAGGAGGAGCTAAAATGGCCCTGTTTTTGTTAAGTTTTATTTGCTGTAAATTAAAATTGGGTCTCATTTCCTTCCCTTGCTATTGTTTTAATTGGACTGTATTATCACAACCTTCACCACGATTGCTGTTAACTGGATGCTGTTGTCATCTGTTAACGATTGAATCACTTAAACTTTCAATCTACTCAATGTCTTCTTGAAAATTCACTCATAAAAAGTACCATATGTATAATTATATAATTCTTTTTTTTATTGCTCATGATTGATAGCAACTATAAATAGGATTGGAATTGTCTGCAACAAGAAGAAAGAAACATAGAAAAACATGAACATTGTGTTCTTCAAGGTTTTTTCTTCAACATCTTTCTTGTTCATTTTCTCTTATTTTCTCTGTGTTTTTCTTTCTTTTACTTGACCTGCCCCGTGGTGGCACAGTGGTTAGAGTACAGTACTGCAGGCTAACTCGCTGCTCACTCCAGGAGTTTGATTTGTAGAGGCTCAGTTGATTCAGCCTTTCATCCTTCTCAGGTGGGTAAAATGAGGATCCAGATTGTTGGGAGTGACATGCTGACTCTTTAACCACTTAGAAAGGGCTGTAAAGCACTGTGAAGCAGCATATAAGTGCTATTGCTATTTTTTTCCTTCATGGTACGTCTACTGGAGCTGTAGCAGGAAATTATCCATTCCCACCCCTTGCAATCCTAACATCATAGCTGTTTCTTGCCTTCCCCATTTCAAGAGGATGCCTCTCCTTTTAGGGACAACTCTAGATGAGTAATACTCCCAGAGGAATGCTCGCAGAGGGAAGAAGTCAGCGGTTCTCTTACAAAAATCTTTAGGGAGGTGGGTCGTAAAGGGCTTCCCTGATTTATGGTGACTTAAGGCCTAATGAAATGCAGAAAGTACCAGGTAATCCTCAAGTTACAACCATAATGGAGCCTGCCTGTTATGTTCAAAAGTTGGGGCACCCATTTTCAGGCTGAAAAACATTGCTGGCATGGACATTGATGAAGAGACATTTTAAAGGCTTTTAAGGAATAAGATGTTCACTTAAGGTTCAGAGGACCTAATCCAATCAATTTTCCGATTAATTTTATTGTGTATATATCTTTTTAAAGACCATAATATTTAAATGGAATACAAGGTAAATTTCAGTAGTGAGGAAAATAGCATCTGCTCTAGGATTATTTGTTTTTAAAGAGGACTTTTCCCCACAGCAAATAGTTAATCTCTGGAATTCACTGTCTTCATTTTTCCTTTTTTGAACATTTTTTCATGCTAGTGCATCCTGACCGTTTTGTTGCTAAGAGGCATGGCTAAATGCTTCCTTGCTGAAAACAGTAACAACAGGGACAATCTTTGCAACAAATTGTGCATTCATAGTTCTGCAAATCCGTTATGTTGCTTCCTCTTGATCGAAGTTGCCACATTCTATGCACTAGCTGTCCGATACAGGATATCCTCGATTTATGACAATTTGTTTAGTAACCCTTTGAAGTTAACACGGTCCTGGGAAAAGTGACTTGAAACCAGTCTTTATGCTCACAGGACCATGATGATGCTTGGCAACCAGCCAGAACAGTTGCAGAGTGTCCTATGGACAGGTGTGTCTATAGTGATGGGATTCAGCCAGTTCGCACCACTTTGGGAGAACCGGTTGTTAACTTTCTGAGCAGTTTGGTGAACTGGTTGTTGGAAGAAATAATTAGGGCAGAGAACTGGTTATTAAATTATTTGAATCCTACCACTAGTGTGATCTATACTTGCAAGTTTCCAAGCTGTTTTCTAACCAGAAAAGCCAATTGGGAAGCTGAAAGGAGGTGGCAAGTTGTAGTCATGTGGTCTCACTTAACAACCACACCACTTAATGATGATTTTTCTAGTCCCTATTGTTGTTTGTATGTTGAGGACTACCTGCATAGGAATCCCAGAATAGGGTGCCATATAAATTTAATAGGCGAGGAGAGGAAGAGAGGAAGGAAAGTGAAGATTTTTTTTATATGTAAAACTATAATACAATTAATCCATATCAGAGAAAGGTATAAATAATAAAATATGCACATTGGTGTTATAAAAAAGGAAATTGTTCACAAAAATTACGTACATAAAGTCAGATTGCGAAAACTACATCTGCTTGAAGAGTCATCTATCAAACTACTTATATTTTTAGTGCAAGCTTTAAAATAATCCTCAAGTTTAGCCCACTGAACTATACTGATTTTCAAATGGAAGTCACTATATCTCATTCCTAATGTGGAGCCACTAAAACAGAGGAAGCCATTTCTTAGCAGATTCTTTGAGATTATCCATTGGCACTTCCCAGATAAGAGTGACTTAAAATTCTGGCTGGCTGTAGAGTTTAGAGTGCTAAAATCCACACATCTTTATTGTTGCTAAGGTTGAAAAACACAGCATTATCCAAGGCGATGATTGGATTTGCAGAACTACTTGTCCCAGAATCTAATAAATAGTATCATACCTGGATTCTCACATTTTACTAATATCGTTTCTTAAATTTTGGTTTTGTGTATTTTATGAATCTAACTGTGGCTTTGCCAGGAGGACATAAAAATCCACCAGAACTCCTAAACAATGGGGCATTATTTGCTAGAAATAAATAATATTCCAATAAAGGAATCATCAACTCAAACAAACAAGCTAACTGTAAACAACAGCCTAATCAAAGAACCACCAAGATCACTCCCACCAACACTTCTATAGTCACTAATATATATTGTGTGTGATGAGCCGATGGACAGAGAATGGAAGTACTGAACTTCCTCCCATATTTGGGCATACCGGGGGTTGTAACTTTATATATATATATCTGTGTGTGTGTGTATGTATATATGTGTATATGTGTACATATATATATATATATTTATTTATCAGCACAAATAAACACACACACACACACACACACATATATATATACATACACATACATACATACATACATACACATACACATACACACACATATATATACATATACATACATACATACATACATACATACATACATACATACATACATACATTTAGAGTTACAACCCCCGGTATGCCCAAATCTCCCTTTATTTATTTATCAGCACAAATATGTGTGTGTGTGTATGTCTGTTTGTGGGTACGTATATCTGTGTGTATATGTGCATGTATACGTACGTACGTATGTATGTATGTATGTATGTGTATGTGTATGTGTATGTGTGTGTGTATATATATATATGTGTGTGTGTGTGTGTGTGTGTGTTTATTTTTTTATTTGTGCTGATAAATAAATAAAGGGAGACTAGTATAGATCTATTTCAAGCTATTTAGCTCTCATCAGCTAGCCATACCCTTACTGGGATTTGAACCTGGGCTATATTGCACACTAGGCATACTAGGCAGAGATCTTAGCCATTAGGCCACAGGCTCTTAGCCGTTTATCAGTGAAGCCAGGATGAAAGGTATCTATTAGATTTTTTTACAACCCCTGGTAAGCCCCAATTATGGGAGGAAGCTAACTGCTTCCATCATCTGTCCTTCGGCTCGTCACAAGAGTCCATCATGACAGAAACCCAACATTTTTACTGTTGCCTTTGTTATATTTGTGTTTTTTTTATTTTATTTGTGCTGATAAATAAATAAAGGGTGACTAGTATAGATCTATTTCAAGCTATTTAGCTCTCATCAGCTAGCCATACCCTTACTGGTATCTAATAGATACCTTTCACCCTTATTGAACCCAGGTTCAAATCCCAGTAAGGGTATGGCTAGCTGATGAGAGCTAAATAGCTTGAAATAGATCTATACTAGTCTCCCTTTATTTATTTATCAGCACAAATAAAAACACAAATATAACAAAAGGCAACAGTAAAATATTGGGTTTCTGTCGTGATGGACTCTTGTAACGAGCCGATTGACAGATGTTGGAAGCAGTTAGCTTCCTCCCATAATTGGGGCTTACCAGGGGTTGTGACACTAATATATATATATATATATATATATATATATATATATATATATATATATATATATATATATATATATATAAAAATAAATAATATAAATAATATAAATATAAATATAAATATAAATAATATAAATATAAATATAAATATAAATATAAATATAAATATAAATATAAATATAAATATAAATATAAATATAAATATAAATATAAATATAAATATAAATATAAATATAAATATAAATATAAATATAAATATAAATATAAATATAAATATAAATATAAATATAAATATAAATATAAATATAAATATAAATATAACAGAATGAGAACAAATCATACCCCCTTTTAGCATTGATGATGTTATCTGGTTTGGTAATGAAATGTCTACAAGAAAGCAACTAAAGTCAGAAAGCACCACGGACCCCTCAAATTCAATGCTGGGTTACAAATATTCTATTAGGAAAAAAAAAGATTCCCAAATATATGCCAATTTTGACTAGCCTTTTATGTGCAGCATAATAGAAAGTAGCACCACATTGTTCCATCTGAAGCAAAGTCTGCTTCAGCCAACTTCTTGAAGGAGAAGAAATCAGACTGGGTCTTTTTTATAATTTCTAACCCAGCAGCCTTTAACATCTACCAGAGTATGCCAGATGCCTCTGCAAATTGTCCGTGGGATCGCAGCCATTGCAAGGGTTAAGCTGTGTTTTGCTTGGTTTCCATGTTCTATGGACCAGCCCATTGTAACTTACTTCTGACATAACCATGTTTATGGAAACCATAGCTTAGCATCTACATTAATCTTAGACCCATCTGACATAAAGGTAAAGGTTCCCCTGGCACAAATGTGCTAGCCATTCCCGACTCTAAGGGGTGGTGTTCATCTCCATTTCAAAGCCCAACAGCCAGCGGTGTCAAAAGACGTCTCCATGGTCATATGGCCAGCATGACTAAACAGTGAAGGCGCACGGAACGCTGTTACCTTCCCACCAAAAGGTGGTTCCTATTTTTCTACTTGCATTTTTACATGCTTTTGAACTGTTAGGTTGGCAGAAGTTGGGACAAGGAATGAGAGCTCATTCAGTTACATGGCTCTAGAGATTTGAACCGCCGAATTTTCTGATCAACAAGCTCAGCGTCTTAGCCAGTGAGCTACGCATCCCTTTTTCAACCTACATGGTAATGGGTTATTGTTCCTGGGATGACAGAAAGATCTCTATTCTAGAAACGCTGTTTGCTGATATCTGAAAGCTCTCTGTACAAACTCAAGAGTCCTCAGAGTTGTTGTCTGCCTGCAAAGGCATTTCTGTTCCCAGCAGCGATTTTCAATTTTCTTGGTTGATCATCCTGATGCAGCTCTTTCTTGCCCCATCCCCCCCTTTCACTCTGAAGCTCCAAAGCATCTGTTGTTGGGGAAAGAGGGATCCTTCCTCCCCTCCAGGACCTCATGGAGAAGATAGGCACCCAGAATGGGGCCGGAGAACAGAACTATGGGGTTGAGCTCCTGTCTGGAAACAGAGGAATTGTGCTTGTTTCTGATTAGCTGCTTTTGGCAAGCCTGCTGGAAAAAATAGCTTAAAAGTCAGAAAGCTTTAAAACAAATGTCTCAGACAGGAGGGGGATGGGGGAGAGAAGGAGGCAGAAAGCAAGAAGAGAGAAGCCTAGGATCAAGGGGAAAAGGGGGGGAACAGCTGGAAAAGGATATAAAACAGAGAAGGGCTCTGCTTTGTCCCATTTGTTTTGAATGAATGGATTGGTACCAGTTCCAGAATCCTTGAAGCTGGGTTCGAATCTCAGACCTGATCTTAATCTCTTGGATTTTAAAGCATTAACCTTAAAATAATTACATCAGGAAGCAACTCATTGTACTATACCATGAAACACCCTCCTTTGCTTTGGTGAAACATGATAGTTGAACCTATCTCATTGACGTTTATGGATTAATCTCAGCTAATTGTTAGTAATGCCATGAAACATGCTTAAGTAAACTAGCTTAGTGCTTTATGTGAATTGATCACAGCTATTAAACTGCAGCACAATCCATGCTTACTCAAGAGTAAGTCAATTCCAAGGGCATACTCATTTGTTATTAGAGGGCATGGCCATATTCATACCACATATTTAACCAGATTTTAGATTTAGATTTAGATTTTATTAACATTTGTAGGCCGCCCTTTTCCCTGAGGGGACTCAGGGCGGCTCACATAAAATCAGGGAGGGGAAGTACAAACAGTAACATAGACACATATAATAAAAGTAATAAGCAACATACATTCATCATTCGGGAGGGGCAACTATCCTTGTCCCCAGGCCTGAGGTTAAGGAATGAGATTAAGGAATGGAGGCATGTTTGGGTGCTTGTACATACATTGGATCGTAAACTAATCAGACAGGCTGAGTTCACTCAATGTGCAAAACAAACAAATAAATCTGGACAGGTTTTGCAATTGTGCCATTGAAACTTATAGGTTCTTAGGTATTCAACTGATCTTGCTAAGGGTGTTATGTGTAATGGAATTTACTTCTGAATGCAGAGGAGAGCTCTGTTAAAAGACTTAATGGGTCTATCTGCAAATAGAGTTCGCAGTGCTTCTTTTTAAACTGAGCAAGTCTGCACATTCTTCCTCTAGCATAACTGAGTTGACGCCATTAAATTCTAGAAAGAGAGAAGCCACCAAAAACATATTCTCTCTTAAACATCTGTAAAATGTCTATAAAAGCCAATATTTTGGAACACATGTATATACTCAACATTAACACTAAAAAAAAAAACCCTGACCAAATAAATTATAACTCTACCATCTGCTTATTAAAACAAGTCACACACACACACACACACACACACACACACACACACAAACACACACACACGATTGTAAAATTTCAAAGACAGAAGGTCTGCCTATACCCAGGCACTTTCTGTAGGAGGACTGCAAAGCCCACATTTCAATCAGATGTGATGCAGGAAATCTGTGAGCAGTCAGTCCCCTTCCCATTTCTGAGACTTGAAAAGCAAGTGTTGGGGGCAGGGCCTGTGAATTTGATTAAAGAAGCAGCTTGATGAAACACAGTGATTTTTCCTAGAGTGTTGTACCTGTGCTGTTCTTCCTCACACATTCAATTCTATTCACGAATAGGGATTCAGGGTTCCACTGCCAGCCTGCTCATAGAGTTCTTGATCTGAATGTTGTGAAGCTGAGGTGTGTTTTGTGTGTGTGTGTTGGCAGATTCAGCTTCACTTATTTGTCACCCAAAGTAAAGAACATGGTCCTTTCCTTGGTGCCTCTCATTTACTCCAAAGAAGGGAACTGTCTGAATTTCTCCTTTATTGTGCCGGCTAGATAGTAATTGGGGAGCTTAATAACAGTAGTAATACATACATCGTTTTAAAAAAAGATAAGTTTTTACTCTGCTAGTCGTTGCCAATTATAAAGGCTGGTGCTCAAGAGCATTAAGCCAGGGCTGCCAAAGACATTCCCACAGTCATGTCACCAACCTGACGTTATGGACTGCTGTTACTTTCCCACTGAAGTGGTACCTATTTATCTACTTACATTTCTATACTTTCAAACTGCTAGGTTGGCAGGAGCTGGAGTAAGAATGGGAGTTCACCCCATAGCATGGTGCTCTGGTCTCGAACCTGGGTGCTGGTTTTTCCAACCAACAAGCCCAGTGTCTTAACCATTGAGCCACCACACCACCTAACATTGTTAAAAAGAAAAAGAATCACATATAAAGGTAGTCTTCGACTTACAATCACAGTTAAGCCTGTTGCTGAGTGAAACAGTTGTTAAGTGAATTTTGCCCCATTGTACAACATTTCTTCCCAGTTATTAGGTGAATCACTGCAGTTGTTAAGTTAGTAACATTTTTTTTTTTAGAGATTTTATTAATATTTGTAGGCCGCCCTTTTCCCTGAGGGGACTCAGGGCGGCTCACATAAAATCGGGGAAGGGGAAATACAGACATTAAGATAAGACATATAATAAAATAATAAACAACATACATTCATCATTCGGGAGGGGAACTATCCTTGTCCCCAGGCCTGACGGGCGAGCCAGTTCTTCAAGGCTGTGCGGAAGGCCTGGACGGTGGCGAGGGTGCGAATCTCTACGGGGAGCTCGTTCCAAAGGGTCGGGGCTACTACTGAGAAGGCCCTCCTCCTTGTAGTTGCCAGCCGACACTGGCTGGCCGATGGTATACGGAGGAGGCCTAATCTATGTGATCTTATTGGTCGCAGGGATGTAATTGGCAGAAGGCGGTCTCTCAAGTATCCAGATCCACTGCCATGTAGGGCTTTATGGGTGACTAATAGCACCTTGAAGCGCATCCGGAGATCGACAGGTAGCCAGCGCAGCTCGCGGAGGATAGGTGTTATGCGGGTGAACCGAGGTGCACCCACAATCACTCGCGCGGCCGCATTCTGTACTAGCTGAAGTCGCCGGATGCTCTTCAAGGGCAGCCCATGTAGAGCACGTTGCAGTATTCCAGCCTAGAGGTCACAAGGGCCCGGGTGACTGTTGTGAGAGCCTCCCGATTCAGGTAGGGTCGCAACTGGCGCACCAGGCGAACCTGGGCGAATGCCCCCCTGGTCACAGCCATTAAATGGTGGTCAAACGATAGCTGTGAGTCCAGGAGGACTCCCAAGTTGCGAACCCTCTCTGAGGGGTGTAGAATTTGACCCCCCAGCCTGAGTGATGGAATATTGGTCGAATCTCTGGGAGGGAAACACAACAGCCACTCGGTCTTTTCTGGGTTGAGCACGAGCTTGTTAACCCTCATCCAGTCCATAACAGCTTCGAGGCCGCGGTTCATCACGTCTGCCGCTTCATTGAGTTGGCACGGGGCGGACAGATACAGTTGAGTATCGTCCGCATATTGATGGTATCTAATCCCGTGCCTGCGAATGATCTCACCCAGCGGTTTCATGTAGATGTTGAATAGTAGGGGGGATAAGACCGAGCCCTGAGGCACCCCATAAGTTAGGGGCTTAGGGGACGATCTCTGCCCCCCCACTAACACCGACTGCGACCTGTCCGAGAGGTAGGAGGAGAACCACCGCAACACGGCGCCTCCCACTCCCACCTCCCGCAGTCGTCGCAGAAGGATACCATGGTCGATGGTATCGAAAGCCGCTGAGAGGTCGAGGAGAACCAGGATGGAGGAATATCCTCCATCTCTGGCCCTCCAGAGATCATCGGTCAATGCGACCAAAGCGGTTTCTGTGCTGTAACCGGGTCTGAAGCCTGACTGGAAGGGGTCTAGATAGTTTGCTTCCTCCAAGGACCGCTGGAGCTGGAAGGCCACCACCTTCTCAACAACCTTCCCCAGAAAGGGGAGGTTGGAGACTGGACGATAATTATTAAGGATAGCTGGATCCAAAGATGGCTTCTTCAGGAGGGGTCTCACCACCGCCGCTTTCAGTGCGGCGGGGAAGTTCCCCTCCCGAAGTGAGGCGGTGACAACCGCCTGGATCCAGCCTCGTGTCACCTCACTGCAGTTAGTAACTAACCATGAGGGACACGGATCCAGTACACAGGTGGAGGTACTTACAGCCCTCATGGCCTTGTCCACATCCCCGGGGGTAACGTCTTGAAACTCAACCCAGAGTTGTTCAAATTGATCCTCCTGTGCCTCGGCTGGAGCTGCAGGGGTGGAGTCCAAGTCCGACCGAAACCGAGCAATTTTGTCCGCTAAGAATTGGGCATACTCTTCGGCTCTGCCCTGCAAGGGTTCCCCCGCTTCCCTTTTGTTCAGTAGGGAGCGGGTTATCCTAAACAGGGCGGCCGGGCGGGACTCAGCGGACGCAACCAAGGTGGCTATATGGGATCTTTTTGCAGCCCTAAGTGCCCTGGTGTATTCCTTGGTGCAGGTGGTTACCATTGCTCGGTTCGCTTCGGACTTATCGGACCTCCAACGGTGCTCTAGGCATCTCCTCCGGCGCTTCATCTCCCGGAGTTCCTCGGTGAACCAAGGAGGTCTCCGGGATCCGCCGCCTCGGAGGGGCCGCAGTGGCGCAATCCGGTCGAGGGTCTCCGATGCTGCCGAGTGCCACGCAGCAACCAGAGTCTCCACCGGACTGTGGGCGAAAGTGTCAGGAATAACCCCAAGCTCTGTCTGGAACCTTGACGGTTCCATAAGACGCCTGGGGCGGAACCACCTGGTCGGTTCCTCCTCCCTACAGTGGGGGTTTGGTCTCCAAAAGTCGAGCCTCAGTAGGCAGTGGTCTGACCACGACAGGGGTATGATGTCGTTCCCCCTCAGACCAAGATCACAAATCCACTGCTCCGAGAGAAATACAAGGTCAAGCATGTGTCCCGCCGAATGGGTTGGGCCTCGAATTACTTGGGTCAAGCCCATGGCTGTCATGGAAGCCATGAACTCCTGCGCCCCCTCCGAGTTTTCACCGAGCGACGGCAAATTAAAGTCCCCCAGGACCATCAGCCTAGGGAACTCAACTGCCAGCTCGGCTACCGACTCGAGGAGCGAGGGGAGGGCTGCTGCAACGCTGTTGGGAGGCAGGTACGTTAACAGCAGACCCACTTGACCCTTGAGGTCCAACTTTAACAGCAAAGACTCACACCCGACAATCTCCGGAGCAGGGACCCTACGAGGAACTAACGACTCTCGGATAACAGCGGCCACACCCCCACCCCTTCCCTGGGCTCTCGGCTGATGTAGCACCTGAAATCCTTCTGGGCACAGTTCTACAAGGGGGACTCCTCCCTCTGGGCCCAGCCAGGTTTCAGTAATACATGCCAGGTCTGCCCTCTCATCTAAAATTAAGTCCCGGACGAGAGGAGCTTTATGTACAACAGACCTGGCATTTAGCGACAACAGCCTGAGACCAGGGTCCTGACTGCTTACGCCATCTGGTCTCGGAGTGGGACTCCTAGGGCCGGAAGGAGGGATCTCTGTAATGTAGCGAACCCTCCTTCCCCGGTAATGGCCTGCCCTAAAGTCCCCGCCGTATCTGCCTCTCCCTGTTACGACCGTAATACCCCGACCCTCTCCCGTGTCTCTAGTCCCTCAACCACCCCCGTGGCCCCCGCATCTCCGGCAGGTCCTCCGAATCATGCGTACTCATACACTCTTCCAAGCAGTCCCCACGTGAAAGTTAAAAAAACACAAAATTTTACAACAATATGGTTATAAAAGTGGGCCATTCATTCATCTCACACATATCTCATACATATCCCATACAAAGAAAGAAGAGAAAGATGAAAGAAAAGGGAGAAATTAAAAATTGCGCAATTGATTAATTTAAAGTGCGAGTTCAGGTGGTAAAAGTCGGCTCTCAATGTTCAGAGTTGAAATGGCTGGATAAAATCCAAAACAGAAGCCAACAACGGTCCATAGAAGATATATAGATAGTATGCAGGGGAATGTCTTGTCTTCCCCCTCGCCTATAGGCCTGAAAGGGTCCAAAGTCTGGTGGTGGCTGGAACAGGTTGAAGAAGAAGGGGGGGGTATGTTGGTTGTTAGGACGCCAACTCCCCCTCCATATTTCTGCCATCCTCTATCTCTCCTTTCATAAAACATATGCACCACAAAAGCACAGTCCATGGCGTCCTGAGAGTTGTAATTAAGTGGGCGCTGTCCGAGTTGGTATTCCAGGGGCAGTGACGGGTGGCAATGTGGTCAAAGGAGGTCGGATGTTGAAAGGCCAAAATCAGATAGTCACAGGCCAGGATAGTGGAGAGCCCATGCTAAGCAGGGGAGCAAGTGGAAGCACAGGCAAGCAACAGCAGCAGCAACAGGAGGGGGGGGGGCAGCAGCTCAGATATCAGCTTCAGCGTTTCTTGGTGAGAGAACAGACTGCCCAGCTCTTAATCTCTGGCATACACACACACAGCTCCACGTAGCCCAAGCTAACCAGTTTCCAACGTCTGGCTCCAAGCAGCAACGGGAATAAGCTTCTCCAACAGGAGCTTCAATAAATCAAGGCTTCAATAAATCAAGGCTTCCCTTGACATGATTGTTAAGTGAATCTGGTTTCCCCATTGACTTTGCTTATCAGAAAGTCACAAAAGGTAGTCACATGACCAGGGACACTGCAAATGTTATAAATATGAATCAGTTGCCAAACATCTCAATTTTGAACACACAACCATGGTTCAAATCCCACCTTCGTCGTTAGTTTTATGCCTCTACTTCTATATTTAAGAGATTAAGACACGTTGACTGGATGCAGAACTATTTATTAACAGAATGACAACCAATAACAGAACAACACCCCCCCCCCATCTGACAGCTATTTATACAGTAGCTGTCAGACAGGGAACCAATTGGTGGGTTGTGATTGTCCCAGCCAATCAGAATAATCTCCGCATTTCTTGACAGTCACTGGTCGTATCTACAAGGACACAGGCACATGGCGATGCTGCAATGTTTGTAAAGTGCTACAACCGAAGAATTAAAAAAATAATTTCATAAAAACAAATATGATATGTCATTGTGACAACACATGGTTACTATTCTATATATACTTGTCTAATGCAGCTATTACTCAAAATGTGCCAGATATATTTCTGATACATGTAACTGGTAGCCTTGTTAAGGGTGGCTAATTTGCTACTAGTGGGGGATGATCAGGTAATGCGTGCTTCGACTCTCCTGCCTCCTGTGCACTAAATCCATAACTGAAAACAGCATGATGGGAAGTGTTTGAGACCTGGTCAATGTATTTTAAGAAAGGATGATGTCTACATTCTTGAAGAAGATTTTGGTGGATATCCTCTTCAAATAGCCCTCCTTGGATCCAGCTCTTCTTGATAATTATTGCCCAATCTCCAAGTTTCTCTTTCTGAGGAATGTTGTTATGTGACTGGTAGAAATTGCAGAATGTCTTGGAAGAAGTGGATTCTCTAGGCCCCTCATAGATGGACTTCAAGCCTTACCAAAAAACAATAGGGCATTACTTACTCTGGCAGATTACCTTTTCAAAATAGACCCTCCTGCTCCTTTTCAGAATGGACCTATTGGACATCTAGATACCCTTATAGTGGTATTTTTCAGTACTGCCCCCAGGGTTTTGGGAATATGAGGCATTGTTTTCAGTAGTTCCACTCTTTTCTTAATGGATATCTCCAGTCAAGATGAAGATAAGGAAAGAATAGTCACGTGGTCACTTCCTCATACGTGCTGAAAAGTCTAATGTTCTCCCCCTACTTTTTAATAGAAAGTTACTAGAAGAAATCATCAGTCAGTTAAGTCTGAAGTATCTGAATGCAAGAAAGAATGCTCCATTGCCATTACAGGCCCAGCAAGAGATGCTGCTGAAAACTTTTTCTGATAATCCAGAGGCTGTCCTGATGTCCCAAACCTGTTAAATTGAACCCAAGCAAAGCCAAGCTTCTATTTGTCCCTTTTTGTCCTGTATTGGCTCTGCTATTGTCCCTTTAATAGAGGGACGCGGTGGCTCAGTGGCTAGGACGCGGAGCTTGTCGATCAAAAAGGTCGTCAGTTTGGCAGTTTGAATCCCTAACACCGCGTAATGGAGCGACCTCCCGTTACTTGCCCCAGCTTCTGCCAATCTCGAAAGCATGTAAAAATGCAAGTAGAAAAATGGGAACCACCTTTGGTAAGAAGGTAGCAGTGTCTGTGCGCCTTTGGCGTTTAGTCATGACCACGGAGACATCTTTGGACAGCGCTGGCTCTTCGGCTTTGAAACAGAGATGAGCACCGCCCCCTAGAGTCAGGAAAGACTGGCACATACGTGCAAGGGGAACATTTACCTTTTATTGTCCCTTAAAGCGGGAAAGCTACCTGAGGGTATAGATCTATTACTTAGGATTCTGAGATTCATGGCTATTGCTGAATGGAAGCCATGGCCAAGAGGGATTTTGACTGACTGGTGTGCCATTTGCAGTCCTATCTTGATGGGGAAAAAACTTGCTACAGTGATGCATGCTATTATCGCCACACCTCTGGATTACTGCAGCATCTTTACATAGGGCTGTTTTGAGGAATACCTGAAAACTGCTATTGCCTAGAATGGACCAATTTGTGGCTAATCCTTGTCAACATAAACATATTTACACCTGGATTTCAGGCCCTGTATTGGCTGCTGATAGATTTTTGGGGCGCAATTCAAAATACTAATTGTAATCTTTAATACCCATTATGGATTGATATCTGCAGAGCAGTGGTGGGTTCCAACTGATTCGGAACGGTTTGGCCAAACCAGTAGTAGTTTGGCGGCCTGGGTTGTTGGAACCGACAGCAACCCAGGCCTGCCACACCGCCAAACTGGTTCTCCCAGTGGCACTGTAAGTGCTGACATCTTGTTTTTTGCTTCTGCACAAAAAACACACGTGCAGAGCGTGCATCTGGTGCGCAAAATTGTGCACGCACAGAGTAGGCAGTAATGCCAGCACCCCTGCTACGTAGGTAACTGCAGGACAAACCGCTCAAACTACAACTATTTTGAGAGGCTGTTTCTAGAAAAGAAACTGGCCACCTGTGAAACCAGAGAGCAGGAAATGCTTCTTTTTGATAAAGGCTCCTGTATTGCCTCACCTTGAAAACTAGGTTAGTAGCCTCAGTAGTAGTCTTCCAGAAGCCAGTTAAAACACATTTGTTCTGGAGAGCATTTTAGAATAAAGCCATTTCTTTATAGAACACAGAATAACAGAGACAGAAGGTATCTTGGAGGTCTTCTAATCACCTGCTTAAGAAGGAGACCCTATACCAGGGGTGGCTTCCTGCCAGTTCTAACCTCTTCCATAGAAGAGGTTCCACAAATCTTCAGTGCTGTTTAGAACCGGTTCCAGCTCCTTCCCCCCGCCCGTTCGTACCAGGCTTGCCCCGCCAGCCACTCATTGATTGGCTGGGTCACCAACCACCCCGCCCGCCTCTAAGAGTCCTATCTAAACCTTAAAGTCTTAAAGCTGTCAAGTTTGAACACCCCTGGAGGTTTTTTTCTAAAGGGTTAGGGGTGCAAGGGTCTTGTAACTTGACCGCCTTAAGACTTGCGTGCTTCAAATGCCAGAGTTTCTGAGCCAACATGATTGGAGGAGGAATTCTGGGAGTTGAAGTCCACAAGTCTTAAAGCTGTCAAGTTTGAACACCCTCGGGGGTTTTTTTCTAAAGGGTTAGGGGTGCAAGGGTCTTGTAACTTGACAGCTTTAAGACTTGCGTGCTTCAATGCCAGAGTTCCTGAGCCAAAATTTTGGATGCTAAGCAAGAGTGTTGTTAAGTGAGTTTCACCACATTCTACAAGTTGGCCATGCCCACCCAGTCACATGACTGCCAAGCAACTCCCACCCAGTCACATGGCCAGCAAGTCACTCCCACAAAGCAGGCCACACCCACAGAAGTGATTCTAAAAAAAATCAAACCCGCCACTCCCCTATAACTGTGATGGCAAACCTATGGCACGTGTGCCAGAGGTGGCACCCAGAGCCACCGTGATGGCAAATCTGTGGGCACATGTGCCGTCACCAGCTACTCTTCTACTTTTTGTTGTGTGGGTATGCACACCAGTCAGCTGCTCTCTTCTGGGTTCTGATGTCCTGGCATGCACATACACTCCAGTTTCGGTACTCAGCGCCAAAAAGGTTAACCAACACTGCCCTATACTATTACCTGTGTGTGGGTTTCTTGCTTAATGTTACTTAATTTTCATATTTATATTGGGACATTTTAATTATTTGTACTGTGAGGCCTTATAATTGTTAGGCATCAAGAGTTGTGAGTTTTTCCACAACATACACTCTAACCCAGGGCTGTCAAACTGGATTTCTTTGAGGGCCTCGAAGGGATCAGCATTGTAGTTCTCCTCTGTGGGTCAGTCGGGGTGGAGGAAGATGGGATGGATGCCTCCTGCAGCACCCTGCCAGCCAAAAAGGGTTTGACACCCCGGCTTAACCCATCAGTCCATCAGGAGATTCCATGGGGCTCCCCTGACTAAAGCACAATACACCTACATGGGTCTTGAAGTTGATCAGAAAAGCCTGTAGGCAATCTGGATCTCCAATGCTATCCTTCCTTGGCTCTTTGTACCTTGTGGATCTCTTTTGGACTCTATGCTAAATGCTGGCGTCCTCCCTTCCTGCCAAAAAGAAGCCTGTGCTCATTTATCAGTTGTGTACTTGGGCGATTTCAAATGATCCTCAAGGGAAACACAGATCAACCTCATTTCCTAAAACAAATAATGTGAGACAACAAAGATTGTTCTTCTGTTGTGAAATCTGAGCTATTTCTCCTACAAGACCTGAGTTCTAGCAAAGCCAGATAACTGTTCCCTCCGTACTCAAAATGCAGTGTTACAGAGAGATGCTTAAAAAATAAAACTAGTTTTTTTAAAAAATCTAGGTTGGCTTTTTTTCTTTTAGTGAGGTGGCAAAACCTGATCCAGAATTCGGGAAGGCGGGAGCCATGGATACGTTATTTTCAGGAGGAGGGGGGCTAGAGAGAAGAAGGCAGAAATATGCTGAGAAATCTCTTCCCCACTCCTTGCCACCCTTTCTCCTTCCAGCTATAATGTGCTGTGCTGGCAGATCCAGAAATAGAAAGCAAATGTGAGTTTGGCGAGATGACAACAAATGAGGATCAAATTCAATCATTCCACCGACGGAGTCACAAAATGAGAAAGAAGGAAAGGCCCAGAAACAATGCTGAAAAATCCTTCAAAGCCCTGATTTGCTTTTCTTTATACTTACACCTAACCATAAAAAAGATGATCCATGATTTGGCATCACAGAAGACCAGCATTCTGAAAGCCATAAATTGGGATACTAAAAAAAGTAGTTCATGAGTTACGACCACAATTGACCCCAGAATTTCTGTTGTTAAGTAAAACATCTGTTGAGCGACTTTTACAACCTTTCTTGCCCCAGCTGTTAAGTGAATCACCACTGTTGGTAAGTTAGTAGCACAGTTGTTAAGTGAATCTGGCTGCCCCATCGATTTTGCTTGCTAAAAGGTTGCAAAAGGTGATCACGGGACCTCAAAAAGAACGACAACGGATGTAAGTATGAGTCAGTTGCCAAGCATCTTAATTTTGATCATGTAATCATGGGGATGCTACATATGTCATAAGGGTGAAAACGATCATAAATCACTTTTTTCAGTTCCATTGTAATGTTGAACAGTCATTAAATGAACTGTTAGAAATCAAGGACTATCTGTATTTTTTTCCAGCATTTTTTCTGTATGTATTAGATGCATAGAGCAAGATGACTCACTCTCACAAATGAAGGCCCAGTTAACATGCACTGTTTCTTGAGGACAATAACAAACGGTTGGGCACATAAAGCTCTTATAGCCGTAATAGTGAATTTTGCACTTGGTGTATATGGATGATTTGAAGCTGTTTGGTAAAACAAAAGCTGAACTGAATTTATTAATTGAAAACACAAAAGAATTTAGCCAAGACATTGGTATGCAGTTTGGAATTGACAATGTGCAACAATGGCAACCAAAACAGGCAAGGTCATAGAAGATGATGGAATAGAACTTGAGAATGAAGAAATGATAAAGCAGTAAAACTAGAAGAAGGCTACAAGTACTTGGGGATTTTAGAGGCCTCTGACTTAATGCATAATAAAGTCAAGGAATTAATTTCAGCCAAGTACATTCGACGGATTCGCAAGATATTAAAGTCCAAATTGAGTGGAAGAAACATCATAAAAGCCATAAATACCTGGGCTATACCTGTGATCCGATACTCTGCAGGAATAATTGACTGGACCCAGATGGAGTTGGATAATTTGGACAGAAAAACAAGGAAGCTTATGATAATGAATCATGCTTTGCACCCTAAAAGTGATGTTGACCAATTATATCTACCAAGAGCAGAGGGTGGTCGAGGACTCCTATAAATAAAACAGACTGTGGAAGAAGAAAAACACAACTTGAATGATTACATCCAGAAAAGTGAAAAACCAATGATTAAGGAAGCAAATAAAGGAGGCCATTTAAAGACAACTAAGTCAAAAGCTGAATATAAGAAAGAAGTAATTGAGAAGCGAGCTGAAAATTGGAAAAACAAAGCTATGCATAGCCAATACTTGAAAAGTATTGAAGGCAAAGCTGACCAAAAGCTAACTTGAAAGTGGTTAAGATCAGGAGCACTGAAAAAAGAAACAGAAGGCTTTATTTTGGCAGCTCAAGAACAAGCCTTAGCCACAAACTGCATGAAGGCAAAAATTCAATGTTACCACCATCAGCAAATGTCGCCTATGTAATGAGAAAAACGAAACAGTCGACCACTTGATCAGTGGATGCAACAAAATTTCACAAATTGACTACCTAAAATGCCATGACCGTGTTGCCAACTACCTCCCACAGACCCATTAGATCTCTCAGGGTTGGCCTCCTCCGGGTTCCATCTACCAGCCAATGCCATCTGGCTACTACCCGGGGGAGGGCCTTCTCTGTGGCAGCTCCAGCCCTCTGGAATGAACTCCCCACAGAGATTCGGACCCTCACCTCTCTCCAGGCCTTCCGAAAAGCCATCAAAACCTGGCTTTGCCGGCAGGCCTGGGGGTGATGAGTTCCCTCCCCTCTCGACATGCATGGTTGTGCGACTGTTGCTTATTTTATTATCTGTATTTTGTTTTTATGTTCCCCTTTTTCCCCCTTTTGAATTGTTCGCCGCCCTGAGTCCTCCCGGAGAAGGGCGGCATATAAATAATAAAATTCCATTCCATTCCAAGATTATTTACTGGAAATTGTGCCAAAAGTTTGGATTTGAGGACAGCAAAAACCACGGGGATCATCAGGCTGAGAAGGTTTTAGAGAATGATCAAGATTTTGTGGGACTTCAGAATCCAGACTGACAGGCACTTGGCCTACAACACAGCTGACATAACAATAGTTGAAAAGAAAAAAATATGATTCATTGACATTGCAATACTTGGTGATGCACGAATTGAAGATAAACAGCAAAAAAAAAAAAAAAAAAAAAAATCACAAAGTACCAAGACTTGTAAATTGAAGTTGAGTGACTGTGGAAAAAGAAATTGTTTGTTGTCCCGATTGTAATTGGAGCCCTTGGAGCAATACCCAAAGGGCTACCTCACAATTTGGAAATTTTAAATTTATCAGACTTGAACATTCTGATTCTATAAAAAAACCACCCTACTTGGAACAGCTTATATCCTCCAACATTACCTTAACAGTTCCTAGGTCCTTGGTTAGGAGTCGAACTGTTGAGCTACCAACCAGGCCCAAAGGCTTTGAATCTCATCAAAGATTATTATCATCATCATCATCATCATCATCATCATCATCATCATCATCATCATCATCATCATCATATCATCATTCTAGACATGACTGAGTTGCTAAATTAATCCATTGGTCATTATGTAAAAAAATATGATTTACCTGTATCCAGAAAGTCATGGGAACATAAAGTGGAAAAGGTTATTGAAAATGAGAAGGTGAAGATCTTGTAGGACTTTCAAATACAAACGGATAGTCATTTGGAGCACAACACGGCAGATATCATGGTTGTAGAGGGCCGAAGTGTACAGTTTATTGATATCGCTGTTCCTGGAGATGCCAGAGTCGAAGAAAAAGAACTAGAAAAAATCATGAAATATCGCAACTTGGCCACTGGCTATGGTTGAAGCATGTAACAGTGATACCCATTGTCATCAGGGCACTCGGCACCATGTCCACGAATTTTACAAGATACATCAACAAATTGCAGCTTCCTGCAATAACACCAGCGGAACTGCAAAAAACTGTGCTACTCAGAACATCTTATATTTTAAGAAGGTACTTGGTTGATACCTAGGATGCTGGCAGCAAACCATAACAACCATTAGCAGCAGTCACTGGTATTTGTAGTGCATTTTTTAATGTTCAGTTGACTGAGTTTCATGTTTAATGAATAAAGTAAATTATTATTATTATACAATTGTATCACAGCGGCCAGTTGTTTCACCAGATTTGGCATTGGCCACTAGTTGGGCCCCACCCAGGGGCCTAGGACGTTGTAACGTATTTTCGTAATATGCGTGCAGATCCAAACAGTGTGGCTTTTTGACTTGACTGATGGCGATTTTGTCAATTTTTAACTGCCTTAAATGTAATTCCAGTGCTTTTGGAATAGCACCCAGTGTGCCAATTACCACTGGAATTACCACTGCTGGTTTGTGCCATAGTCGTTGAATTTTGATTTTTAAGTCCTGGTATTTTGCTATTTTTTCATGTTCCTTCTCAGCGACCCTGCTATCACCTGGTATTGCGATGTCTATGATTGTGACCTTATTTTTCTCAATCAGTGTGATGTCTGGTGTATTATGCGCCAGTACTTTGTCTGTTTGTATGCGAAAATCCCACAAGATCTTGACCATCTGATTTTCGGTGACTTTTTCAGGCTGATTTTCCCACCAGTTTGTTGCTGTTTTAATATTATTTTTGCACAAATTCCAATGGATCATTTGTGCTACTGAATTGTGCCGCAATTTATAATCAGTCTGCACGATTTTTTTTACAGCAGCTGAGTATGTGATCAACAGTTTCATCAGCTTCTTTGCAAAGTCTGCATTTGGCATCATCAGAGGATTTTTTCAATTTTGGCCTTAATGGCATTTGTGCGGATAGCTTGTTCTTGCGCAGCCAGGATTAGTGACTCTGTTTCTTTCTTTAATGTACCTGTTGTTAACCATAACCAAGTTTGTTCACTGTCCACTTTATCTTTTATTTTTTCCAGAAATTGGCCATGCAGTGCTTTGTTCTGCCAATTCTCCATTCTTGATTTTATCACATCTTTTCTGTATTCTTGTTTCGTCTGTTGGGCCTTCAGTAGATTTTTGTTCTTTACTTCGATTAATAGATGTTCTTGACTTTCTTTTAAATAATCAGCCAATGTATGTTTTTCTTCTTCTTCTGTTTGCTTCACTTGTAATAATCCTGAGGCTAGACTTCCGGTGGCCAAACCCCCACCGTAGGGAGGAGGAACTGACCAGCTGGTTCCGCCCCAAGCGACTGATGGATCCTGTTAGGTTCCAGACGGAGCTTGGGGTTATTCCTGATACCCTCGCCCACAGTTCGGCGGAGACCCTCGTCGCTGCCTGGCACTCGGCAGCTTCGGAGTCTCTAGACCGGATTGCGCCGCTACGGCCCCTCCGGGTCAGCGGCCCCCGGAGGCCTCCTTGGTTCACTTAGGAGCTCCGGGAGGTAAAGTGCCGGAGGAGATGCCTAGAGCACTCGTGGAGGTCCGATAGGTCCGAGTCGAAACAGGCACTTTTAACAGGAGTATATTCGGACCTTAAGAACAGCAAAAAGAACATACATTGCCTCCTTGGTAGCGTCCGCCGACTCCCGCCCAGCCGCCCTGTTTAGGATAACCTGCTCCCTCCTAAATAGGAGGGAGACGGGGGACTCCCTACAGGGTAAGGCTGAGGAGTACGTCCAGTTCTTGGCGGACAAAGTTGCCCGGTTTCGAGCGGACCTGGACTCCACCCCAGTAGATCCAGCCGAGACACAAGGAGAAGACTTGGCAAACCATCTCTGGGTTGAGTTTCAGGAAGTTGCCTCTGGGGATGTGGACAAGGCTATGCGAGCTGTGAGTGCCTCCACCTGCATACTGGACCCGTGTCCCTCCTGGCTGGTTGCCAACAGCAGTGAGGTGACACGAGGCTGGATCCAGGCGGTTGTTACCGCTTCTCTTCGGGAGGGGTACTTTCCCACCGCGCTCAAGACAGCGGTGGTAAGACCCCTCCTGAAGAAACCGTCTCTGGATCCAGCTGTTCTTAATAACTATCGTCCAGTCTCCAACCTCCCCTTTGTAGGGAAGGTTGTTGAGAAGGTGGTGGCTCTCCAGCTTCAACGTACCTTGGAGGAAGCTAACTATCTTGACCCCTTCCAGTCTGGCTTCAGACCCGGTTACAGCACAGAAACCGCTTTGGTCGCATTGACCGATGATCTCTGGAGAGCTAGGGATGGAGGCCATGCTTCCATCCTAGTTCTCCTGGACCTCTCAGCGGCTTTCGATACCATCGACCATGGTATCCTTCTGCGACGACTGCGGGAGATAGGGGTGGGCGGCACTGTTTGCAGTGGTTCTCCTCCTATCTCTCGGACAGGTCGCAGTCGGTGTTGGTGGGGGGGCAGAGATTGTCCCTGAGGCCCCTAACTTATGGGGTGCCGCAGGGGTCCTATCCCCCCTACTATTTAACATTTACATGAAACCGCTGGGCGAGATCATCCGAAGGCATGGGATAAAATACCATCAATATGTGGACGATACACAGTTGTATCTGTCCGCCCCGTGCCAACTCAATGAAGCGGTGGACGTGATGAACCGTCTGGAAGCCGTTAAAGACTGGATGAGAGCAAACAAGCTGATACTCAACCCAGACAAGACCGAGTGGCTGTTGTGTTTCCCTCCCAAAAATTTGACCAACATACCATCACTCAGGCTGGGGGGGACAAAACTTACACCCCTCAGAAAGGGCCCGCAACTTGGGAGTCCTCCTGGACCCACAGCTAACTTTTGACCACCATCTCTCAGCTGTGACCAGGGGGGCATTTGCCCAGGTTCGCCTGGTGCGCCAGTTGCGGCCCTACCTGAATCGGGAGGCCCTCACAACAGTCACTCGAGCCCTTGTGATCTCCAGGCTGGAATACTGTAATGTGCTCTACATGGGGCTGCCCTTGAAGAGCATCCGGAGACTTCAGCTAGTCCAGAATGTGGCCGCGCGAGTGATCGTGGGCGCACCACGGTTCGCCCACATAACACCGATCCTCCGTGAGCTGCACTGGCTACCTGTCGATCTCCGGGTGCACTTCAAGGTCCTACTCACCACCTATAAAGCGCTCCATGGTAGTGGATCTGGCTATTTGAGAGACCGCCTTCTGCCAATTACCTCCCTGCGTCCCATCAGATCGCATAGAGTTGGCCTCCTCCGTATTCCATCCGCCAGTCAGTGCCGACTGGCGACTACTCGGAGGAGAGCCTTCTCTGTTGCGGCTCCGACACTATGGAACAATCTCCCCGTGGAGATTCGTACCCTCACCACTGTCCAGGCCTTCCGCACAGCCCTCAAGAACTGGCTAGCCCGTCAGGCCTGGGGATAAGCTTATTCTTGCCCTTCCCGAATGCTGAGTGAATGTTGAGTTTTACTGTTTAATTTACTTTTGTGCACATTTCTTTTTGTATTGTCCTACACTCCCTTTCCTTTTTGATTGTAAGCCGCCCTGAGTCCCCTCAGGGAAAAGGGCGGCCTATAAATGTCTAATAAATCAAATTAAATCAAAATCCTCTGCCCTCTGATTTTCGGGGCAGGTACAATCTATCAGTATCACCACGTGGATGTAAACTGTAGTACATTGTCATTAGTTTCCTGGTTTTTCGGTCCAAAATGTCCAAATCAGCTTGTGTCCAGTTAACTATACCAGCTGTGTATCTTATAACTGGTATTGCCCAGGTATTTATGGCCTTGATTGTATTTCCACTATTCAATTTAGATTTCAAAATTTTCCTAAATCTGTTGGTGTACTCCAGGGGTGGGTTTCTTGCCCCGTTCCAACCGGATCGGTTGGAACGAGGCCGGCGGCGTCCTTGCGCATGTACGCAGTGTCCTCGCGCACGCACACGGCGCGCGCATGCGTACTAGCGTCTGTGCGATGCTCCAGCTGCTCCTGGAGGATCGCGCAGGCGCTGTATGCGTTCTGTGCATGCGTGGAAAGCGCAGAATTAGGAAAAACCGGGTAAGGAGCGGCCGCAGGTGTGCGGGCGCGCGCGGGCGCGGGGGAGGGGCTTCGCCGTTCCCGGAAGTTACTTACTTCCGGGTTCGGCGACCAACCGGATCGCAGGGACCGGTGCGAACCGGTCGAAACCCACCCCTGGTGTACTCTTGCCTGACAATAGTTTTTACTTCTCCATGCTTGATGTTATCCAACTGCAGAATGCCTAAGTGTTTGTAGGCTTCATTTTCATTGCATTTAATTATTTGGCCATTGGGCATTTCAATTCCCTCACATGCAGTGATTTTGCTCCTTTTTATGGATACAGTGGCGCATTTTTCCATGCCAAATTGCATTGAAATATCAGTGCTGAATACTCGGACTGTGTTTGTCAATGATTGGATTTCTATTTCTGACTTTCCATAGAGTTTCAAATCATCCATATATAGTAAATGCGAAATTTTTTCAGCTTCTTTGGCTGTTTGGTAGCCTAATTTCATTTTTTTTAAGATTACTGATAGTGGGATCATTGCGATGATGAAGAGAAGAGGTGAAAGTGAATCACCCTGGGAAATTCCTTGCTTGAATAATAATAATAATAATAATAATAATAATAATAATAATAATAATAATAATAATAATGGGTTGTCACCAGAAAGACTACTTGTGAACCATTGCCATTGCATGTATTTAACATATTTCAGGATGTATGTAATGAAAGAGATTTTCACTGTATAGGAATAGCTTTCATATGTCTATGATCCTTGCATTCAGTTACTCAACCCCTGGGAGCAGCATCGTCCTTCTGGATTACTGTAATACAATCTACATGGGGCTACCCTTAAAAGCAGGCCACGGTTGAATTCTGGAAAGAATTGTGAGAAAATGCAAAGGACTACAATAAGGAAGCAAAGTGGAAACATGACTTTGAGAAAAGCATTGGCAACAAACAAATGCAAGTATTAGAAATAACAACTGAGATGGTCAAAAATTGAGTAAAAAAGGTAAAGAATTGGACATCACCTGGAAAGGACCAATTACATGGTTTCTGGCTCAAATATCTGACCAGTTTACATGCAATGTTGGCCAGGCAACTGAATGAAATTTTACAAAAGGGCCAAATTGATGAATGGTTGACAACTGGAAAATCATACTTGATTCAGAAAGATGCAACTAAAGGAACAACACCTGAAAACTACAGACCAATAACATGCTTGCCAACAACCTTCAAATTACTCACAGGCATTATTGCAGATAATATGATGGATTATTTGGAAACAAACAACATCTTGCCAGTAGAGCAAAAAGGCAACAAAAGGAGGAGCAGGGGCACAAAAGATCAGCTCCTAATTGATAAAATGATATTAGAAAATTGTAAGAACAGAAAAACGAACTTGAATATGGTCTGGATTGATTACAAAAAGGCATTTGACTCACTGCCACATAGTTGGATCATAAAATGCTTAGAAACAACTGGCATTAGCAAAAAATATTACATCCTTTACTGAAAAGGTGATGAAACAATGGAGAACTGAGTTGGCAGTAGGGAATGAGATCTACGGAATGGTTAATATCAAGCGAGGAATTTTCCAGGGCGATTCACTTTCACCTCTTCTCTACATTATTGCAATGATCCCACTATCAGTAATCTTTTAAAAAAATGAAATTAAGCTACCAAACAGCCAAAGAAGCTGAAAAAAATTCGCATTTACTATATATGGATGATTTGAAACTCTATGGAAAGTCAGAAATAGAAATCCAATCATTGACAAACACAGTCCGAGTATTCAGCACTGATATTTCAATGCAGTTTGGCATGGAAAAATGCGCCACTGTATCCATAAAAAGAGGCAAAATCACTGCATGTGAGGGAATTGAAATGCCCAATGGCCAACTAATTAAATGCAATGAAAATGAAGCCTACAAATACTTAGGCATTCTGCAGTTGGATAACATCAAACATGGAGAAGTAAAAACTATTGTCAGGCGAGAGTACACCAACAGAGTTAGGAAAATTTTGAAATCTAAATTGAATAGTGGAAATACAATCAAGGCCATAAATATCTGGGCAATACCAATTATAAGATACACAGCTGGTATAGTTAACTGGACACAAGTTGATTTGGACATTTTGGACCGAAAAACCAGGAAACTAATGACAATGTACAACAGTTTACATCCACGTGGTGATACTGATAGACTGTACCTGCCCCGAAAATCAGGGGGCAGAGGATTATTACAAGTGAAGCAAACAGAAGAAGAAGAAAAACATGCATTGGCTGATTATTTAAAAGAAAGTCAAGAACATCTATTAATCGAAGTAAAGAACTGAAGGCCCAACAGACGAAACAAGAATACAGAAAACATGTGATAAAATCAAGAATGGAGAGTTGGCAGAACAAAGCACTGCATGGCCAATTTCTGGAAAAAATAAAAGATAAAGTGGACAGTGAACAAACTTGGTTATGGTTAACAACAGGTACATTAAAGAAAGAAACAGAGTCACTAATTCTAGCTGCGCAAGAACAAGCTGTCTGCACAAATGCCATTAAGGCCAAAATCGAAAAATCCTCTGATGATGCCAAATGCAGACTTTGCAAAGAAGCTGATGAAAGTGTTGATCACATACTCAGCTGCTGCAAAAAAAATTGCGCATACTGATTATAAATTGCGGCACAATTCAGTAGCACAAATGATCCATTGGAATTTGTGCAAAAATTATAATATTAAAACAGCAACAAACTGGTGGGAACATCAGCCTGAAAAAGTCACCGAAAATCAGATGGTCAAGATCTTGTGGGATTTCCGCATACAAATGGACAAAATACTGGCACATAATACACCAGACATCACACAGATTGAGAAAAATAAGGTCACAATCATAGACATCGCAATACCAGGTGATAGCAGGGTCGCCGAGAAGGAACAGAAAAAAATAGCAAAATACCAGGACTTAAAAATCGAAATTCAATGACTATGGCACAAACCAGCAGTGGTAATTCCAGTGGTAATTGGCACACTGGGTGCTATTCCAAAAGCACTAGAATTACATTTGAAACAGTTAAAAATTGACAAAATCATCATCAGTCAAATGCAAAAAGCCGCACTGCTTGGATCTGCACGCATATTACGAAAATACATTATGACGTCCTAGGCCCCTGGGTGGGGCCCGACTAATAACCAATGCCAAATCCGGCGAAACAACTGGTCGCTGTGGTACAATTGTATAATAATAATAAATGGGTTGTCACCAGAAGGACTACTTGTGAACCATTGCCATTGGATGTATTTAACATATTTCAGGATGTATGTAATGAAAGAGATTTTTACTGTATAGGAATAGCTTTCATATGTCTATGTTCCTTGCATTCAGTTACTCAACCCCTGGGAGCAGCATCGTCCTTCTGGATTACTGTAATACAATCTACATGGGGCTACCCTTGAAAATCCATTCAGAAGCTTTAGCTGGTAAGAAGTGAGGCAGCAAGATCCATCTTTCAGGCTCCAAAAGGTAAAGGTTCCCCTCACACATATGTGCTAGTTGTTCCCGACTCTAGGGGGCAGTGCTCATCTCCATTTCAAAGCCAAAGAGCCAGCGCTGTCCAAAGACGTCTCTGTGGTCATGTGGCCGGCATGACTAAATGCTGAAGGTGCACAGAACACTGTTACCTTCCTGCCAAAGGTGGTTCCTATTTTTCTACTTGCACTTTTACATACTTTCGAACTGCTAAGTTGGCAGAAGTTGGGACAAGTAACGGAAGCTCACTCCGTTACGCGATGCTAGGGATTCAAACTGCTGAACTGCTGATTTTTCTGATCGACAAGCTCAGCGTCTTAGCCACTGAGCCACCACGTTCCTCGGACTCCTAGAATAGCCTTTATTATTCACTCTGTTCTGCAAACTTCAGTGGCTGCTAGTTTGCTTCCGAGTGAAGTTCAACGTGTTGGTTATGACCTTTAAAGGCTTTGATAGCATAGGTCCAGGCTACCTGATGAACTGCCTCTTCCCGCTAGGACAAGCCTGTTTTACTTGTCCTGGAAGAGAGAGTCAACTTTGGATCCCATCGGTTAAAGAACAATGACTGCTGGAAACCAAAAGAACAGCCTTCTCTGCTGCAGTGCCCTCCCTTTGCAACATCTTTTCTTCTAAACTAAGATCTTCTCCCACCCTCCTATCCTTCCACAAGGCCCCAAAGACCTGGATCTGCCAGCTGGCCTGGAGACCAAATGGGAGAGTTCCCCATCTAAAGATTCCCCCCGCCCCTCCGTTGCTCCACTCATCCATCCTTTCGATTATCATATTGCTATATTTCCTGTTGTGGTTCTTTTTCATTGTTTATTTTATTGTTCTATTATTTTACTTGTGTTGTGTTTACACTCTCTTCATTTCTTCACCAAGATGGCAAGATAGGCAGCAAATGAATTTCACACACACACACACACACACACACACACACACAAATTCATATTTTTAAGATAACATTCATAAACAAAATAAAGGTTATATATTTTATATTAATACTTGTATAAAAATTATGCAAAATACAAAGTTGCATAATACTTAAATTATGTAACCGTGATAAAATTATGGAAATTATTTCAGTTTATTTTCTGCAGGCTTCAGTTTATAACATCATCTCCTCTTCCTCTTATTTCTTATTACTGTTTCCTGTATTGTGATCTGTCAAATGTCACTTAGAGTTGGACAGCATTAAATAAATAAACAAATATTTGCATAAGATGTTAATACATAGTACAGATAGTCCTCATTTATTGACTGTCTTGTTTAGCAACTGCTTGCAGTTACAGCAGTGATGAAAAAGTAACTTCTGGCTAATCTTTGTATTTACAACCTTCACAGGTGTATAAAACAAAAGAAAGCTGAAGCAATATATAAGCACAGACAGTTTTGTTTAACATTCAGGTTGCTAGTTCCAATTTTGGTTGCTACACTAGAACTTTGGCCATCAAATGAGAAGGCAGGAAAAAATCTTGATATTGGGAAAGATTGAAGACAAAAGGGGAAGGGGACAGCAGTGAATAAAATGGTTAGATCCTGTCACTGGTGCAGAGTGCGGGAGATATTGAAAGACAGGTGGGTGGGGGGATTGCTGTGTTGTGGTCCATGGGGGTCATCATAAAAAGGTAGACATGACTTAGCAACTGGACAAAATTAGGACTGCCTATTAACACCTTACCGATGCCTGCGGATCTGTACCGTAAATAGCAAGTGAGGGCCACAAGTGGGACATCGGTAGGACAAAAGGGCCAGCCATGATTTCATTTAATGTGACTTTATAAAACTTCTCCATTGCAAATCTTCACTTCTCCCCAACTTCTCTGATCAAAGCAATCCAGTCCCAGATTACAAAAGTGGAGGAATGGTTGATTCTGGAAAACATAAGCTTGACATCATCCAGACTGAAGGATTCAATCACAACTATCGGGTCTTCTAACCGGGATGTCATATTTTGCAAAGAATAAGAGGGAGAAAGAAAGCAGAAATCACAGCTTTGCAATGAATTGTTTTGGGATGTCAAGGGTGGTTGTTTTCTTTTGTTCCAACCCTCTTTTCCAACTTCCCATTACAAGACCCCAAACCCGTAGTTCTGTTCATGGCTGTTTAGTCTTGTGGTGAGAAGGTAGATTGCCTAATTATAGAGAGCCACCAAGGCCCAGAATCCGCTTCAAAGACCTCTCTCAGCCTGGGCAGAGAATTCATTTCCCTGTGGGCGAAGTGCCAGGTAAACAGGCCACAAAGACCGTTTTGGCAGAAGCACCCACCTGCCTTGCCCTGCTATTTAAGCTTTCTGGAATGGAGTTTTAATTCTAGGATCTAGAAGAATGGCATGTAATTAGGATCCCCAAAAAGACTCTTCAGACTAACTTGTAATCTCCAAGACGGATGGTTGGCACGCCGCGCTGCAATGAAAATCTCACAGAGAAAGGACAAGGAGGAGACAAAATATGGAGACTCACGGCTGCCAATTTAAACACACCCCTCCTTATTTGAGGAAGCTGTGGGTGCTCTGCAAAAAAAAAAAAGCAAGAAAAAGAAACACAAAAAGAAAAAGGTGGAAGGAAGGAAGGAAGGAAGGAAGGAAGGAAGGAAGGAAGGAAGGAAGGAAGAATGTGTCTACTGTCCCTGTCCTACTGTTCCCATTTATTTGTACTCATTTCTTATGTATATACTTATACCTGCTTATACTTACATGTTATACCCATACATACTTGTTTTCTCAGACATGCTTGACAAATAAAATAAGGAAGGAAGGAAGGAAGGAAGGAAAGAAGGAAGGAAGGAAGGAAGGAAGGAAGGAAGGAAGGAAGGAAGGAGCAGCTAAGAGTGCCAGATAAACAAATAAAGAAATCAAAAAATCTTTTGCAGAGGCTCATAACTTTTCCTAGGCTGGAGATTATTCTCAGCTTTTGGGTGAGGAACTTGGATTACACTCCAAACAGTAGCAGATAATTTCTCAAGTAGATAATGTGGAGTTTCTAGAAACTGCTAAACTCCACTTCCCATCAGCCATGGTCCCACGGACCATAGCTAGGGATTGCTTCTCCAGCAAAATCTGGACAAGTACACATTGGTCCTGTCTGCTCTCTGATTTTCCCTCTTCAGAGAACTTTCTCATCTCCCCTCTAAGAAAGCAGAGTATTTCTTTATATTTGTCTGAACACACACACAATACTTGGCGTCTCTATTTTTCTTTGCCTCTCACTTTCCCCACCTCTCGATTTTCTTGATTGCTGTATTTGGCACGACTCCAATCATAGCGAATAATGATGATCTGACAATGTAGAAAGGTTGTTCTACTATGAGCTAACACAATCAGGGCGTGGAAGAGAGCCACTGTAGAAATCGAAGAGTCTTAGAAAGTATTTGTGGAAGAAAGATGGCACTAAACTATCTAAACCAACAAAATTAAGACATTCCAAGCCCTTCCAGTTCATGCAAATAGCTTCTCACAACCTGTAATAATGCACGATAGCATTGCTTTTTCAGAGAAAGCAAAAAAGCCCCACCCTTTGAGACTCCTTTTCCCAAAGGCTTCTCCTTCTATCCACATTTCTATTTCATCATTCTATCTCCTGCTTCATGCAGTCCCTGATTGGTGATTTTTTTTCCCTCCTCCCCTTCCATTTTGGAAGATGGTTTAGCCCAGAGAGCAGCCTTGGAAGTTAGCCTTATAGATGCTTCGATGCAGAAAACAAGAGGAGCCATCAGGGGCAAAGCAGAGGCCCCTCCAGGGTGTTTATATTGGCAAAGCCAGGCATTGCATTACCCCACATCTGGAATGGCCAACTGCATCAGAAAAGAACTGCAGGACGAAGCGGCTATGAAAACTTCTTTACATTTGTTGGAAAAGAAGAAAAACTCCCTTCAACATTCTGCAACTGCAGATTTCCTGCAGTGCAGATGTTCCTTTGTGGACCAGAAGAAGGGGTCTAGGCATATAAAAGCTATCTACTGGCAAAACACACCCACACAAATACATACACATCTATTTGTCTGTCCATCTTTTCATCTGTCTGTCTGTCTGTCTGTCTGTCTCACTCTCTCTCCCCCCCTCTCTTATCTATCTATCTATCTATCTATCTATCTATCTATCTATCTATCTATCTATCTATCTATCATCTTCTATATATCTATCCATTCATCCATCCACCCACCCTCTCGTTATCGATAGTTCTTTCTTGCCTAGCTCAAGGATGTTTTGCCTAGTTTGGTTGAGGATATGTCGTCATAAGATAGACTTCACCTTGATACCAGTCTCAAGTATGTTGAACCTGGATCAAGGTGACCTAGTAGGAATCCATTCAAATAGGTCCTAGAATTTTCTTTGAAAACTTTCTGTTTTACACCTAAAGAAGAATATTTCAATCTGCAGGGCTCCAGCTGGTATGCTGCAAAATCACTCCCTACTCCCCAATTGTGGGAATCTGTACCTTCATAACTCTTTCTATTGGATCTGCCAGAGATAATAGAGACTTGCCTAGTACTTATTGCCCCAGCCTGAGCAATATCAGCTTAATGGAAAATCTTTGACCAGACTTATAATTTGTTCTCCCCACACACACACCTCCAATTTAAGAGTCAGCTATTCCAGACTGTATTTTTCATAATACTATAAATATTCAAGGCATCCTCTCCCACCTCCAATATTATGGTTTTTAACAACACTTACAGAGTTATGAAAAATGTCTTAGAAATTTCTTTTTTTAAAAAGTTTTAGGCATGTAAAGCCAACTTACTTCACAGAGAAGTTCAGAATGTGTGAACTGGATAACTTCACATGTAATACATACCTTTTAAAAAGTACACACCTGAGTTACTTTGCTTAATATCTTTTTGTTCATTAGCGACACCCAACCCACAGCCATTTAGGCTTTGGGTGCAAAAGAAAGCAAGAGTTGCCCTTCAATTAGTTTTCATGGGATTAAAAACACGGAAATTTCACACGTTTAACTTTCTTTAATGAATGGTTACTTGGCATCTGCTCTTCTCTAGCAAGGAAGGATGGGCCTCCCTCTCCTGCTTGGGAGCCTCCTAGAAAAATTGGGGTTGGCTCTATGAAAATAAAATATTGAACAAAGATGGGCCTTGGCTTGATCCAGGGCTATTCTTATATTCTGATGTCAAAAATTCAGTCTGTGACTGCCACATCTGCAGGCCTCACACCTTACCAAGCAGCTTTGGCAGATGGAGTCCAGGGCTTTCATTCCAGAAACAGCTGCCACAAAGACTGGTCCCCATTCAAAAAAGCCAAGGTGGAAAATGTACATTTGGGGATGAGCAACCCCTTGCTGAGCATCAGATGTAAAGGAGGGGGTGGGATTTGCCATATATTTGCACAACCTCTCAGATGGTCTAAAAACGATATCCTGTATTGAATTCATATTGTGAGAACTGGCCACAGTCTGGCACATGAGGGACTCTAACGGAGCAGGAGATGTTATTCTTTTCTTCACCTCGCTCTCTCCTTCCAGCCTTTGTCTCTGCTCCATTTTTCTGCTTGGAATGGGCAACATATGCACTAAACCCACATGCAGAAACTTGAATTACAGCTTTGGACTGTAGCGCCTCTCTGCTTTCCCCCCTCCCCCCATCTCCCTCTTTCCAGCCTTTAAATGCCTCAGCTTCCATCTCTCCTTCATTTTTCTAGGTATTTCTGCCCATCTCCCCTCCGCCTTTTCTTTCCATAGCCCCACCCTTTTCTACTTCAGAGCGTCTTTTCGCTTTAAGCTCCATCTTCTGGTTCCCTCGCAGCATGAGCGGTGACTCAGCCAAGGCAGGCACTTTAGTCAAATACATACTTTTAGTGTCATTCTCCTCACCCCCCACCCCAACCGCACCTAGGCTGATGCCAAAGTTAACACAAACCCAAAGTGCTACACCATCTGGAAGCCCCCTGGATCAAACCAAAAGAGGCAGGCTTTGCTAGCCAGCCCTTCCTCTTTCTTTCTGCCTAGCAGTCTCTCACCCTCCCAACCGGTCCTAGCACCATTCAGGGAATGAATCATGCCCCTACCAAGCAGGGCAGTTCCCCCTCCCCATTTGGAAGAATCCAAGGGCACGTGGTGTTTTGCAAATTCAAAGCCACACAGCAGCAAAAACCAGCTCAAAAGCTGGGATGTGGCAGCTGTCAGAGAAAAGCTGCCACATGGACTGCTGTCTGATGGGGGTGATGTGGTTGCTTGCTCCAAGAGGAGAAAACAGTGAACCAGAGATGAGCAATTTATAGAACTGCCTGCGTTTCTGATTCTGACATGGTAAAATTAAAAGTAATATATTTAGCTCTGTCTGTGTCTGTCTGTCTGTCTGTCACTCACCCATCTTACAAGTTGCTTTTGGTGGTGTACAGCTAAAGAAAAAGTATAAAAACAATAGACATGTCAAATACAGTCATATAGATACACACACACACACACACACACAAACACAAACACACGAGATTCAGTCAGTAATGGAGCCAACAGATCTCATTGGTCCCCTGAGACCCCCAGGCCTGATGACAAAGTCAGGTCTTGAGTGGCTTCTAGAAAATAAGGAGAAATGGAGCCCCACTTCTAGAGAGAAAATGTTCCACGAGGCAAGTGCCACATCACCTCCTCAGGCCCACCAAATATAATCCCTGAGAGATGGGATCAGAGGTGATATTCAGCAGGTTCTGACTAGTTCTGGAGAACTGATAACAGAAATTTTGAGTAGTGTGGAGAACTACTTATGACCTTTAAACCGCTCTATGGCTTAGGCCCAGGGTACCTGCGAGATCACCTACTGCCACCGGTAGCCTCCCATCGTCCAGTGCGATCCCACAGAGTTGGCCTCCTCAGGGTGCCATCGGCCAGACAGTGTCGGCTAACAACCCCCCAGGGGGAGAGCCTTCTCTGTGGGAGCGCCTTCCCTCTGGAATGAGCTGCCCCCGGAGCTTCGTATGATCCCCGACCTCCGGTCCTTCTGACGCACCCTAAAAAGTTGGCTTTTCCAGCAAGCCAGCCTGGCCTGAACAAAACAAAATAAAATATTGATCACTGTTCATTTTAATTTTAATTTTTTTTAAAAAAAATGTATTCTCAATTTGAATTGGGTTTGGGATATTCCATTTTTTTAAAACTTTTATATTATGTGTTTCTTTTAATTGTTGTACGCCGCCCTGAGTCCTTGGGAGAAGGGTGGCATATAAATCTAATAAATCTCAATCTCAATCTCAACCAGTAAATACCACCTCTGACTGGCCCTGCCCCCCTCTAATCTCTGCCATCCGAGTCCCAGCTGATCAGGAGGAAATGGGGATTTTGCAGTATCCTTCCCCTGCCACAGCCACCAAGCCACGCCCACAGAACCGATAGTAAAAATAATTGAATTCCACCACTGGATAGGATCCACTTTTGGTGGATCTGATGAGACAAGCAGATGTTATCAAAGAGAGACGGTTCCTCAAATAACCTAGCCCCATGCCATGAAGAGCTTAAAATAATGTAAAATAAAATGGTATTTTCTGATGATGGCTTCTGCTTTTGTGCAGATGCATCCTAAAGAACCTCAAAATCGAAGGGAAAAAAATCAGGAGAGTCTGTGTAGAAACATCTGCCCACATAATGCTGTTGTGCAGATGGGTTGCTATGGGTGGGGAAGATTGGCCTGTTAGGGCCTGAGGGGTTTCTTAATGTTAGGCAGAAACACTTTGGAAAATATTCTCAGGCTAGCTGGCCAGCATAATCGGGAAAGGTGTGAAATAAAACTTTTGGAAGGGACTTGGGCCAGGAGGGCAGGGAGCTGGGGATGAGTGGTAGGAACAAGATTCACTTAATGACTATGTGATTCTCTTAACAATTTCAGTAATTCGCTTAACAACCCATAGAAAAAAGGTCAAAAAATTGAGCACGTCTTACTTATCAACTGTTCTGCTTAGCAACAGAAATTCTTGTTCCAGTTGTGGTTGTGAATTGAAGACTACCTATATGGGAATCAAGCTTCACTTGAGGTAATCTTAATTTTGAAGAAAATTTTTTATAGTTCCAAAACTGACCTGCTTTAAGACATTTCCAATGGTCAGGGTGAAATGGTCACCTTCCCCAAATAGTGTCTGTTTGATCTTATTAATTTCAGTCATTTTGCTTTTAAAAATATGGGGTTTAGTTCCATCTCATTGGGCAAGATTTTTCCATAGCATCAAGGGCCTGAAAATATTGTCAACCCCTGAATTTAATTCTAGTAATACAAATTACTTTGTTCTTGAAATGTTCGCAAACAAATCATATAACATCAATAAAGTTTTAACTATAACAACTGGGCTAGAATTTAGAAAGAACTAAGCAAATCTGACAAAAGACAAGGGGACCAGAGGCTAATCTCCTCCAATATGAGCTGATGTACACAAACGGTGAACAGTTGGTCATTGATAATCTTCACAAAGCAATGTTCATTGGTTTACAAAGGGTTGGAAGTGACTGATGAGTAAAGAACCACAACAAACCAATCAGAAAAATCACTGCTGGATGACCATAGATAAATTGGTATTGGAGAAAACTGCTTCTGTTTCTATAGCATGGCGAGTATAGCTAGGCAAGGTTGCGTGTTTGGTTTTTGACTAAGAAAGAAACAGCTGCATGAAAATTCATGTGAATTGTTATGGTCATGCATTTTAAATTATGTGCAGTCCAGACAACACACAACAATAATTTTGAACACATTTTAATACGTTCTTTTGGTCAAGAACTACTCCATTATCTCTGAGTGACTGACTGACTATGTGCCAGAGAATCAGTTTTGACTCCTAGAGATCTCACAGATAGATCTTCTTCATTCATATTGTTAAATTGTTAGAAAAAGTAACTCCAAGATGGTATCTGGAAGTAAACATCAAGAAGCACAGTTTTGTACCCAGTGCATTGTTAAACCAGAGGGAATTCGTTGGCCAAGGTTTTTTTTTTCAATCACCCTATTACAAAAATGTTAAGAAGTTTAATTTGTAACCTGCCCTGTCAATTTCCAATGTGATGGGCAGCAAACAAATTTAATAATAAATAAATTACTCCATCTGCAGCCATGAGCAAAGGAGAAAATTATTTTAATTCCATGTGACTTTAATAGGGAATATATAACTTTCACTTTCCTCCACTTTTTAATATACTATCCTGGTTATCTCATATTATATTTTTAACAAACAAGTTGCTCTTTTTAAAACCCCTTTACAAGGCCTGTTTTGAAGAACAGGATACAACTAATACTGTGGCCTTATTATTAGTGGAATAATCAAGTTTATTAATCTTTTTGACACAAAGAAGAAGGAGGAAAAGAAGAACACATATAATTCATGGGTGGGCTTCAAAATTTTTAGCAAGGGGTTCTCTACCCAGGTGCTGGGTGGGTGTGGCTATGATGGGCGTGGCCTAGTCAGCCTCCTGCACCACAGCAGAAGGGTGCATTTTTGCCCTCCCCAATTCTGGAGGCTTGCTTCAAGCCTCCGGGAGTGCAAAAACGGCCTTCCCAGGCTCCAGAGGCTGGAAATGAGCCCGTTTCTGGCATTACCAAACTTTTGGTAGGCCTGTTTTTCACTCTCCCCAAGCTTCTGTGCGCCCTCTGCACTTAGTTGCATCCAAAATGGGCCGCGTGGGGATTCCTGGGAAAAGAGGTGTGGGCGTGGCCAGCCAGGAGTGGGATTTGGAGGTTCTCTAAACTGCACAGAATCTTAACTAGAGGCTCTCCCGAACTCTTTGAAACCCCAGCAGCACATCCTGATATATTGTAGAGAAGAGGATGATGAAGATGATGATAGGAACGACTGCAGTAGTAATAGTCACAAGTGCAGTCGTCCTCTAAAAATATGCAAAATACAAGGAACAAATTTCTAAAAGTTAAGATTGTCTCCTGTTGATTTCAGACAAATAGAGAGATCCTGATCTTCTAACCAGTGTAAACATGAATAGGAGGATGGGACCATGAAAATATATGGATTTTACCCATTGTGTCATTACTGTCTTTCAAAGGGAAGACCTTAATCTCTGAAAGTGGGATAGAGAATCTCTGGATTCAACACATTGCTGGACTACAACTCCCATCACCCTGATTTCTTAGCTGTGCTGGCTGGGGCAGCTGGGATTGGAGGTTGATAAAATGTGCCTTTTTTTCATCTGCCTTTCTGAATCCTAAATTAAAACTCTCCCTTCCCTTAGTGTTTCAAGGGAAGAACAACAAAGACTTCAAAAATGAGTCACTCAAACATCTGGAAAATGTTGCACCCGTGAGCTAAGCGAGGCCAATGACACCCCAGGCAGTGCCTCTTTCTTTTCTACACATCAGTCCAATGATACTCAGGTTGTTCTTGATTGGTCAAGTTTTCCCCAGCACTCAATTCCTCTCCCAGACATACTAACTGCTGACCAGCCGTGACTTCCTTTTTGCCATCAGACAAAAACTCTCCACTCATTAAAAAAGAAGCAGGCCATCCAATGGGCTGGAAGGACCCCCATAAGGCTGGGGTGTCAAACTCAAGGATTTGGCCCTTGGGGTGCTTAGATCTGGCCTGCAAGGCTGCCTTGGAAATAACAAAGGACTGGCCCACGGTGCCCCTGCCAGCAAAAATGGAGCCTCCCTCCCATCCTCCATTTTCGGCCGCAACAGCTTCCTGCAGCCCTCTGCTGCCCACCCCTCTACATTTTTACTGGCAGAGGGCTAGCAAAACAAACTAAAAGCAAAACAAAACAAAAGGAGAAATGTTCCCCCTTTTGTGTTTGAGCATCCACGAAGGGACAGGGAAGGAGAAAGGGAAAGAGATAACACACACACACACACACACACAAAAGGAAAGCTGGGAAGAGAGCAAGGAACAAAAAGAAGGAAAGAGGAAAAGAAGAAGAAAAGAGAATGAAGAGGGAAGGAAAAAGAAGAAAAGGAAGGAAAGAAGGAAGGAAGGAAGGAAGGAAGGAAAGTTTAGCATGTTTATCACTTAGCCACTAGCAGTTCTGCTGCCCTTTTGCCCTCCCCTCATCTCCTTCTCCTTGTGATCTCCCATCCTATCGCTTAGGATGCTTTGGTTACAAAGCCGGGTCTCCTTGCTTGGAGAGGGAGTGGGCCTCTCTTTGATCACACTTTGCCCTCCTGCACACACCCTGAGTAATCTGGCCAAGGTGGGCGAGAACAGCAACAGCCTCGAGGAGGAGATAAGCACAGCCGGGAAAGCAGGGCTGGGCTGTGGGGTCCCAGTGCCCTGGGAACTTGAGGGCCAGGTTGGGTTCTTGCCCTCTGCTGCCTAAGGCTCTGGACAGCCTGCACTGCCATCCAGGGGTCCTCCATGAGGTCTGAGGACTTTTTTGGAGGAGAAGGGTTTGGCACGCTCCATGTCTTGCCTTCCTCTGCTGGAGACAATGGATCTCTCCAGCCCCGCCTGGGTCACCAGAGGGGCCTCTGACATGAGTGACATTGAGCTGGCCATGCCCCCTGCCCCCCCTGTTCCCCCCAAGGTCAAACACAACCCTGGTGTGGCCCTCAATGAAATTGAGTTTGAAACCTCTGGCATAAGAGACAATGCCAGGTTTGGAGGTGAAGGATGGAATAATATCAAGGTTTAAAGCTGTTCTCAAATGCACTAGTGCATAGCACAGTTGGGTTGGATCCCGAGAAACCCCAGCTTGTGTTTTGCAGGATTTGGATTAGTAATGTACAGTTAATGTTCATATCAGCCTTGCACCTTTGAAAGAGAGGTGTTGGGGAAGCAGAATATGCAAAAGGAGACAGAGCTTCTAAATCTTAACTGCTTTACCCAAAAGAGATAATCACCAGGTTTAATTTAAGGCATCCTTCTCCATTCTTGTGCCTTCCGGAAAGGCTAAGTTTCAAGGTTTGGAAGAAAAGTAGATAAAAGATTAATAATAATTAATAACATAGTTGTGGCTCTTGAGAATTATTGTTGTATTCTAACACAGTTAAAGGACACCAGGTTGGGAAGGCTGATTAATGCTTTTTTTCTATGCAACTCTTAATCATTCAGAAGAGCTTTTGCTTATGCTCCCCTCTGTCTGAGACCAGCTCTCACATGTCCTGGTGTCCTGATCATAGGATTCCACTGACCAGCATATGTCCTACAGAAATGGGGAACTTTGTTTGTTGCAGTTTGCAGCATCCCATAATATCTCAACTTCTCAAGTCACCTTCCATATCTGAGCTTAGGAAAAGCCATGAAAAAGGCAGCGAAATATATATTGTACGATAGTGAGACATAAACACTAATAAATACTAAGTTTTGCTGAACTTTGTGTCTCTTCTTTTGATAGATTACATTGAATCGGCTTGCACAGGTACGTTCGATGAAATAAATTTAAGCCTTCCAAATGTTGGTGAACTACAACTTCCATCAACCACAGTAAGTATGAAAGTGATAGTGGGTTCTGGGAGTAGCATTTTAAAAATTAAAGCATCATCATTTCCCCAGCCCTACCTTATATCATCCTCATTAACATGCTACTCTAAATATTGCTAAGGTGTCTAACTTATATAGCTTATATATGTTATATACCTCTTGAGGCTAGGAGCCGCACTTTTAAATTTTATTTTATTGCAAACTGGTGGTATAAGGTGGCATTATCAGGAAGGATTTGGGATTCTTTGTAATGTTTGGTGGGGGGAGTATTGCATTGTTCTAAGGCAAGTAGACTGGTTGCTGTTTTTTTTTTAACTTCACAGAAGATTAGCATTCTTATTCCCACCCTTATTTTTTAAATTAAACATTACCCTGTTTAAAAGTGGTATTTTAATAAACTGATAAGACACCTGTGACTTGTGGACACTTGTGGTTTGGAAACTGTAAGTTGTTTGCTCCTGAAAGAAACCAAAATAAATTCAGGGCTCAAATTTTATCTATATTTATTAGATCAAAATATCAACAATATTCGGCACCTCTTTCTCTCCCTTTTGTAGAACACCCAAGAAGAACAAAGAATTTGGATCAAACAGAGTTTTCTGGTGGGGAGGGGGTTAGAGGGAAGTAGGACAAAATCAGGTCATCCCGCAGATAGTTCTCCCACCCATCTTCATCCTTCCCACGTTTTTATTGTTTCTCTCTGAGCAACCATCTCATCTGGTTCCCAGCTGCTGAACTGCTGGCCTCCATTCCTTGCCTGTGGTTGCTTTTCTTTACATTTGGCCTGTGTGTGTGTGTGCACGCATGCGCATGTGTATGCTTTCCTGCTGAAGTTTGGTGCACGTTTAAGACAGACTCAGTTCCTGATGATGTGGCAGTAGAAAATATTATAGTCAAAGAACAATTTCAGTCCACCACTAAAGTCCCCCCCTTCCCAGACATGTACAATAATTGTTTTAAAAAAAGATGTTTCCCCCAATACTGTTTTTCAGTTCTTCTTGCAATCATGTATTCTTTGCAACTTAGATAACACTTCTCTCTATCCCCCATTCCAAGTGTCACCCCACATTGCCAGGCCATATTTTCCCTGGTTCCCATGCAGAAAAGCAGAGGAGGTAATGGCTCCATGCCCAGACTACAATACAACGTCCCTTCCTTATTAGTATTAATCCTTGCTCCACTTTTTCTTTTACTCCAAGTAAAAGGCAGTCACTGTAATGAATTTGGGATTTATCCAAGCCCATTCCAAGGAGCCAGATTTCTTTCTACTAACCTCCCTCCCTTGTCTTCTTAAAACAAGGGTGGGCAAACTTTTCCTGGCCAGAAGGATTGTGTGTGTTGAAGTATTTTGAAGGCTGCCACGAGCAGGATATAGTATGAACAGCTTAACTAGTGTGCAAAACTCCAGACCACCAATAGCTGGCAGAAAAGAATAAATTACATGGTTCAAAATAAGATGGGCTCTATCAAGCATGTGTTTGATTCAGTTTTTCTCTTTGGGACTCTTCAGGAGAGAGCTTTGTGGATTTCTCATCTTTTTAAAATCATATTTTTTGTTCCCTTTTAGTTTTTATGTGCTTGCTTCATCAATATTGTGGACATAGTATACTTAGATGTCAACAAGACATTCAACAAAGTAGACCACAATCTACTTCTTAGTAAGCTAGAAAAAAGTGGAGTCCATAACGGTATTAGGTCTACATGGAGGGAAGTGGGGTACCACAAGGTTCCATTTTATGCCCAATACTCTTCAATGTCTTCATAAACAACTTAGATGAGGGAATAGAAGAATTTACCAAATTTGTGGATGATACTAAGCTGGCAGGAATAGCCAACACCCTAGAAGATAGGCTCAAGATCCAGATGGAGCTTGACAGACTTGAGCACTGGGCCCTATCTAACAAAATGAAATTCAATGTAGAGAATTTCACAAGGACACATATGGACTGGCTTAATAGCAGTAACTGTGAGAGGGATCTTGGAGTCTTAGTGAACAGCCAATTAAATATGAGCCAACAGTGTGTGGTGGCAGCCAAAAAAACCAATGCAATCCTAAATTGTATTAACAGAGGGATTCAATCAGGATCAAGTGAGGTATTAATACCACTCTATAAACTCTTAAGACCACACCTAGAATACTGCATTTTGGTCACCACACAAGATGTTGAGATTCTAGAAAGAATGCATAGAAGAGCAACAAAGATGATTAGGGGACTGGAATCTAAAACATATGAAGAGCGGTTACAGGAACTGGGCATGGCTAGTCTAGTGAAGAGAAGGATCGGGGAGAAATGATAGCAGTGTTCCAATATTTGAGGGGTTGTCAGAGAGAGAGGAGGGGGTCAACCTGTTTTTCAAAGCACCTGAAGGCCAGACAAGTAACAATGCATGAAAACTGACTGAGGAGAGATTCAACCTAGAAATGAGAAATTTTCTGACAGTGAGAACAATCAACCAATGGAACTTGTGGGAGCTTCATCACTGGAGGCTTTCAAGAAGAGACTGGACTGCCATCTGTCAGAAATTGTTTAGGGTCTCCTGCTTGGGCAAGGGGGTTGGACTAGATGACCTACAAAGTATTTTCCAACTCGGTTAATCTGTTAATACAATAGGAAGGAAACCGCCTCAGTTTTCAGTTCTTCCATCAAAGAGAAAAATCTAAGCCATGAGTATCAATCTTTTGGCTTGCCTGGGCTGCACTGAGTGAAGAGGAATTGCTTCACTATTATAAAAATATGTAATAGCTAATGGATATATAATACAAAATAATGTTAAAGTTTACAATCTTGTGGAGCTGCATTATTAGCTGTCCAGTGCCAAATACAGCCATGAGCCCCACTTTTGCCTTGGTTTTATAAAAATGGCTCTATACATGGATAAGAGCCTGAGATCAATATGTGGCAAAACAACAATATGATCCTTGCAACAGTCTTCTTCGCAGCAAACACTTTCTCCATGCAAAAATAAAAATAAAAAATAGAATTGCTTTGAGTTAAGGTTTCTCAGTATTTTTCAATCTTGGCAACTTTCTCACCTATGAACTTCAACTCCCAGATTTTCCTAACCGTAACACCATGTTGGCTGCGAAATTCTGAGTGCTGAAAGTCACAAATCAAAAGGTTGAGAAAGGCTAGGAAACCCTGAACAAGAGTTCTCCTATCTGGTACACAAGATGATAGCAAAGTTAATGGTGCTTTTGTAATCTTTTTGCTGCTATCTGCTGGTCAGCAGGATTTTTGCAACCCACGTAAACTGTATTTTGAGCTGAAATCATGTCCAAACTCTAGCCATTCATCATAAATGGGTATATAACCAGTCTTCAGAATCACATAATCAGCAAAACATTGATGGTGGCCCCTAGGAGCCCTCCAAAATTTAGCATCAAATTGTAATTTTTCATATGACAAAGATAAATATCAAAATCAAGGGGAAATTTCAGGTAAATTAATTTCATTTAATATTAAATAAAATAGATTAATAAGATTAATAAAATTAAATAAATATTAATAAATACTATATTTATTATTGACAATTGTTAAGTCTGGAGTATTATGTGGCTGGTTTCTGTCTATTTGAATTCTAAAATCCCACAGAAGTTTAGTTTCTTTATTTTCTATTACTTTCTCTATAGTTAATATGGCAGTACCTGGAGACCGCAGTAGAGAAGAGAAAGAACTGGAGAAGATAACAAAATGCGAAGACCTCCAAACTGAAATAGAATGACTGTGGCAAAAGAGAGAAAACGTAATAGCAATAGTAATAGTCACCCAAAACAACCGGAGCACCAGTTGAACACTACTGGCATTGACAAATTCACCATCAGTCAATTGCAAAAGGCAGCTTTACTCAGAACAGCTTATATCTTGCGACAATATTTGTTACACCATTAACCACCCACATCTGCTTATCCCAGATCCTTGGGAATGACTTTACAGGTGGACAAAAATCCCAAATCCAATCTAAACATCTGTCAGACTGTGATGAACCGTGACCCGACAAATGCGTGCATGACAATAGTGCACCGACAAAACCGCAATGTCATAAACGCGCCCACAACAATGCGCAGACAAAACTGTGCCCACAAAAGCACGATTTAAGTTAAGGTAAGTGTTAGGGTTAGGGTTAGGGTTAGGGTTAGGGTTAGGGTTAGGGTTAGGGTTAGGGTTAGGGTTAGGGTTAGGGTTAGATTTAACGTTAGGTTTAGGGTTAGGGTTAGGGGTAGGGTTATGTTTACGGTTATTACATTGTTTTTGTTGTTTTTTGATGGCGCGCTTTCATCGGCGCGCCTTTGTCAGCGCGCTTCTGTGCGCATTCGTTGGCGAGATTTCGACCTCGCGGTTTTGTCGGTGCGCTTTTGTCAAGCACACATTTGTCGATGAACCACGATGAACAATATGATACTAAATATTTATTGTTTTATTTACTGTTATTTACTGTTTTTCATCAAGAGCAGTATATAATTGCCATGAAGGGCATGAACTACTAGATTGATGCAGATTCTATATCTATGTTTCTCAAACTTGGCATCTCTAATGGGTGCACTTCATCTCCCAGGACAACCCAGCCAGCTGCACATCTTAACATTGCTAAGTTTGAGAAACACAGCTGCACATTACAGAGAGCAGGTTAAAGTCTCCAAAGAGTTTTAGAGATTCCACCACCACCAACCCACAGTTCAGGCAGAGATGTCATTATGCAACAAGAAAGCCAGTACAAACTCAACCCTTCCGCCCACCCGCCCCATCCAAGCCCATATTTAATCACACTGTATCCCACCTGACCATCAGCGGTACAGAGTTTCTGAAAGCTATTAAGCCTTTCTAGATAACCAGTGCTATTCCCCCATTCCCATTCTGGAGCTGGGGGGGGGGCTTTCTTTTGGTCGGTTGTCTCATCTACAATTAAATCATAGATGGGGTGCTTTAATTATAAACTAATCTGCCATTTAGTCATCATAGTTGGAAACCAGTGACCAAGAATGAAATGAATACAGGGGTCTGGAAGCAGTGGTGGGTTGCAATTTATTTTACTACCGGTTCGTTGGTGCGAATGCATGCGCAGAAGCATCTGTGTGGGTGGGCGGAGCCTCACACCGCCACCACTACTGGTTCGCCCAACCTGGGCCGAACCAGCAGCAACCCACCTCTGGCTGGAAGTCAAAACTGATTTCACTCACTTCTCTGTAAATGCCTATCCTCAAATTCTCATTAGTCTCCTTCTGCCCATCTCTATTGTGATGTTATTGCCTGTCCTCAGCCCCGATCTTCCTCCTTCTCCAAGCCCTGCCCTTTCTCTCTCAGGTCATGTATATCTCCCAACTCACACTCCACAACCAACTACACATCCCACCTTCACTGTCAGACACAGAATCCTAAAGCTGCTTCTCTTCTCTCAGGGACTCAAGAGCAGTAGGAATGTCTGGTTATCATGCGTTACACAATCACATTTCTTACATATCTACACAAAATCCATTTCACCTCTGCTATCTCTGAACTGGCAGAGCCTGCCTCTGGCTCAATTCCATTCCTACATCCCAATCCCCAAACCCGAGTCCAGTTCATGGTGGACTGCAGATCTACTACAAATCCCAGCTGCTGATAAATGAACATAGATCTTCTTTATGAAGATCCTCAGTCATCCAGGTTGTCCCAAAGGTGCCTTTTCAAGCGGCAACTGAAGTTTCTGGTTTTTCTTTGAAGATGTTTTGCTTCTCATATAAGAAGCTTCTTCAGCTCTCTGAGGAAGAGAAAAAACCGGAAAGAAAAATCAGAAAGACTAGTTGCCTCTTGAAAAAGCACTTTTGGGATAGAGTTTTAATGTAAACATGCTGGGCAAAGGCTAGGACATGGGCAAATATAGGTATATGCCTAGGTAGCTGCTGGACCTGGACCAATAATATAAGTATCCTTTGGGCTGATGCTATTCCTGCTGTCCAGGTTTCTCGTGGCTTATTTCAGGACACTCTTCTCCACTAGAGAGTTGCAGTCCCTTTAGTTCTTAAGTTCTGCTTGCCTCAGTTTTGCCCAGTCTGGCACATTTCACAAAGTAAAAATTAAATAAACCTCTGTCCTTCAGGCCTCCTCTCTCCCAATGCTGGAAAGTGAATGCAAGGCCCAGGAAAAATTCCACTCAAGAGACCAGCCAATGTCCACTTTCTTGTGTTTCTGCACAGCTTGCTTATCTTCTCCAGCAACTCTGTACTTTCTGTTAGAGTTTTCCCTCACGTCCACCTCACTGTGGTCTTGCATTCACGAACTCCACTTTTTTCAATCTGCTAAAAAGAACTGCAAGAAACAACCTATCCCTGGGGACTTCAGAAACATTCAAAGCATTCACTTCCGTTCACTTCCCACCAGGTGCCATTTTGGGGGGGTGAGGGGAGGACGAATTGTAACTTAAAGACTCCATCCAAAGAGTTCAAACAGCCTTCCTAAATATGATGAAAGAAGATTCTGATTCCTAGGAGCAATCTGTTCCCAAGTGCAGGTGTCTTAACCAGGAAGTTCTGCTTTCTAGCTCTCCCCCAGATCTCCACAGGGGAGGAATCTTCAACATCTCTGCTGGGCAAGTAGATTCTATATGAAGCAAGTGGATCTGCTTACACCTATATACCTGGCCAAAAATGCCTTATAGGTCAAAACCAGCCCTTTTAATTTTACTTAGAGCAGGGGCGTCAAACTCAATTTCATTGAGGGCTGCGTCAGCATTGTGTTTGACCTTGGTGGGCCTGGCCAGCTCAACATCACTCATGTCCGGGGTGCCTGTGCTGGCCCACCCCAGTGGTCTGGCAGCAAAAACGGGCTCCTGAGCTCCGTTTTTGGCTGTGATGGCCTCCTGCAACCCTCTGCCAATGAAAATGGAGCTTGGAAGGGTCGCCTGTGGCCCTCGCAAGCTCCATTTTCAGCTGTGCCAGCCTCCTGCAACCCTCAGCAAAACAGAGCTCAAGAGGGCTCCATTTTTTCTGTGAGAGGCACTGCAGGCCAGTCCTTTGTTGTTTCCAAGGAAGTCCTGCAGGCCAGATCTAATCACCCAATGGGCCAGATACACCCCCCCGGGCCTTGAGTTTTACATCCCTGACGTAGAGGAAGTATATTGGTAGCTAAGGCAGACTGTCATGTTGCACACAAGTAGCTACTCTCTCCTGCCAAATTGCTGGATTTTTGTATTAATTCTAGATCCTTGAAGGAGACTTCAAGGCAGACCCAGGAGTGTGCATTACAGCAATATACACAATAAATGATAAAGGATTAGTGTTGTTAAGGCTTTTTCCTCCAGGAAGGGCCACATAACAGACTAGCCCCCTTGCCATAGATTTGAACTGCTAGTTGTGAACTTAGGAAGAATCCCGAGTCATGGTTGCACTGGTTGAGTGGGAGGGGGAAGGATGCTATTCTATCCTACCCAGAGTTTGGATTGACTAAATGCAGTGAAGCTACAGTTCTTCGAATATTAGTTCTACCACGTTTGAAAGGAACTCCATTGGAGAAGTCTATTTTCTGCTCTATCTGACATTCTTCTCTTAAATAGACCTTGCATTCCGAGCCACAATAAACTTAAGATTTCCTTCCAATCCTGCATTTTAGTGGTTTTAAAATTACCACCTGATCTCCTTTAGTGGGATTAAGCTGTGATGTAGGCACACATTAGCTTCAATCTTGCATAGTCATTAAGAATAATGGAGCACCTTGCGTGTTTGTGTGTGTGTGTGTGTGTGTGTGTGTGCACGCATGCGCACATGGGCCTTCCTTAGAAGATGGGAACATTTTTTGGCAGAAGTAAAAGGAAATGATAAAAACTAAATCTCTTGTTACTGCAACCATACCTTGTAATACCAAGCACATCCTGGTGATGGTAAGAGGAGGAAATTCTTAAAATAGGTCCCCAGAGCCACTCTCTCCCTCAACAACGCTACATTTTGAAATGCATAGCATTTCCTGCAATGTTCCCCCCTCTTAGCTAGAGAATTTTGGGAGTTGAAGCCAGAGGTGGGTTGCTACCAGTTCGGACCAGTTTAGCTGAGTAGGTAGTAACTTGGCCTGCCACGGCCCTGAAATGCTTCTATTGGCGGAAGCACCATCTTGATTTTCAGTTCTGCGCATGCGCAGAACAATCTTCATTGCAGAAATGTAACTTCTTTTCCTCTTCTAATGCTGTGCGCATGCGCAGACCTTTTTAGGTGCAAATGCACACACGCGCAGAGCGTGCACAATTTTTTTTGCGTGATGAACCAGCAATAATGCCGGCAGCAACCCACTCCTGGTTTAAGTCCATGCATCTTAAAGTTACCAAGATTTTTTAAAAAATACTGATCTATAGATACAGATTTTCATACTAGGATCTGACTTCTGGCAAGTGCCCCAAGCAGCTTCTGACAGAAAGAGCTACTGAAAGCGGGGGAAGAGTAAAAGAAGAGGGGGAGGAAAAAGTTCTGCAGGCTTTGAGCACTGAGCCTGCCCAGTGCCTTGTGGCAGATGGTCCAAAACAGAGGTGGTTTGCTGTTGGTTCAGCCTGGTTTGGTCGAACTGGTAGTGGAGTTCGGGTCTGGATCGCAAAACCGGCAGTGACTCAGGCCTGCTATGCCTCTGAATCGGTCCCCTCACTGCCTCTTGGCCGCTGCCATTTTAGATTTTAGTGACTGTGTGTGCGCAGCTCACTGTAAATTGTACTGTGCATACATGCAGAACAATTTACATTGAGGAGCATGTGCATGCACCATGTGCATAGCGTGTGGGTTGCGAACCGGCAGTAACACTGGCAGCAACCCACCCCTAGTCCTTGAAGAAGGGAAGCTGGTCCTTGAAGAAATAAAGGTGTCTTTAAAGGTCAAAGTTCACCTCACATATTTGTGCTAGTCGTTCCCAACTCTAGGGAGCAGCGTTTGGTTTTAAAGCCGAAGAGCCACCGCTGTCCAAAGACGTTCTCCGTGGACATGTGGCCAGCATGACTAAATGCCAAAGGCACACAGAACCCTGTTACCTTCCCATCAAAGGTGGTTTCTATTTTTTCTACTTGCATTTTTACATGCTTTCAAACTGCTAGGTAGGCAGAAGCTGGGACAAATAACGGGAGCTCACTCCATTATGCGGCGCTAGGGATTCGAACCATCAAACTGCCAACCTTTCTGATTGACAAGCTCAGCGTCTTAGCCACCTCATCCCTTATCTTAAAGTGTCTTTACCACATAACTAAAACAGCACATTCTGTCATTGTAGTTCTTATAAACACACAAACACTTTGCCTTGTGTTTTCAGGGGTGGATGGGTTATTTGCTTTTGCCAAACTGGTTCTCTTTTACAGAGGCATTTGCCACTAACCTGGGAAGAGATACGACTGATTTAAGCCAATTGCAATATTTGTTTAATTTATATCCTGTCTTATACTTACCATTACCTTTACTATTTTTATAAATAGCAGAAGGCAATGAACCTACCTAATATTTCTTCCTCTTCATTTTCCCCACAACTACAACCCTGTGGGAGATGGGCTGCGCTGAGAGAAAGTGATGGGCCCCAAGTCACCCAGATGGCTTTCATCTCTAAAACAGACTAGAATTCATAGGCTCCTGGGTTTTGGGCGAGCACCTTAACCATTTCCTGAATCGAATTGGCTCTATAGTTACACTTCTTTTTCCTTTCAAATGGAAAACCAAAAAGAAGAAAATGATGGTGATGATGATAAACAGCTACCTTCTTTAACATTCAATATTTTTAAAAAATGTTTTCACCTGCTAGGATAAATATCTCCCATGGTAACCTCAGTGGTAATTAAACAGAGCTATTTTAAGATTCTCCTGGCAGAGTGAAAATTTGTCCTTGAAAATGGGTTATGTTGCTGGAAGTTTTGTTCTTCACACATGGGTTCAAAGCAAACACATAGAGTCTTTTCAACGGTTCCACCACAAAACCGCAGTAGACGAAAGCGCGCTCGACGAAAGAGCGTATGTGACATCATCACAGCGCAACGAAAACAGCACGCTGTGAGCGGTAAACTTAAAATTAACGCGTAAATCTAAACCTAACCCCCCCAAACCTAACCCTAAACCTAACCCTTAACCTAACCCTAAACCTAATCCTAAACCTAACCCTAAGCCTAACCCTTAACCTAACCCTAAACCTAATCCTAAACCTAACCCTTAACCTAACGCTAAACCTAACGCTAACCCTTAACCTAACCCTAACCCTTAACCTAACCCTAACCCTAAACATAACCCTTACCTTTACGTGAATCGGCTTGCTTTAATTTTATTTTAATTTTAATTTAATTTATTTTTAATTTTATTTGTCGTGCTGCTGATGACGTCACGTACGCGCTTTGATCGGGCGCGCTTTAGTGGACCGCGGTTTTGACGGGTCATGCTTTTCAACAAATGTCAACTGACATTTGAGTGGGCTCCACAATTAATGGGTGCTATTCAAGACATGACTTTAAAGGTGACAAAGTGGTTACTTATGTAAAACTCAGATTATTGTATGACAAGGCCTACAAAAATAAGGTGGCGCAATGTGTGTAGCTTATCCTGGTTTGATTTTTGCAAATACTTTCAACCAGGTTTTTTTCCCCAGTTTAATACAAATGCAAAGTCTCCCTCAATTGTTTATGGTTAATTTGCCAGAAGACACATTTGATGATGTAGGTAAGCTTGATAGTTTCTCACTCAGGTAAAAGTTGTGGGGCTAAGGAATGAGAGCCAAAGATCCAAAGGCTGTCTCGTTGAAAGAAACAGCTCTTTCTGCTCTCCTGGCTATTTCAAACAAATCCCCTTCCTCCCACCCAAAAACAATGTTCCGTGTGTCTTGCTATCTGGAATTACTGTGCCCAGATATGGCGGCAGGGGAAAACATAATTAGCTGGTATCAGCTCTCCCTCCTCCCCATTTTTAGGGACATTAAAAGTCCCCATACAAGAAATCAAATTGGTGGGTCTTGTTTTGCCTCTGATAACATTAATTACTAGGAGTTAAAGCTGGCCCCACAGCTGTGCATCTGGGGAACAAGTTTTAACTTTTCCCTCCTATGTCAAGTGCTAGAAAGAATTTGACAGTAATGGCACCAGCTAGTTGATGCTTGCAGATTATAGGTATCAGGAGGCTGCCTGAGAGGATGAGATTCTGGTCCTCAGGTATAGCCAACCTGAATAGATATAAATGCAAAGGATTAGTAACAAAGAGAGTGCCTATGGATATATGTATGAGGAACGTAGTGTCTCAGTGGCTAAGACGCCGAGCTTGCCAATCAGAAAGGTTGGCAGTTCGGTGGTTCGAATTCCTAGAGCCGCATAACGGAGTGAGCTCCCATTACTTGTCCCAGCTTCTGTCAACCTAGCAGTTTGAAATATGTAAAACTGCAAGTAGAAAAATAGGGACTACTTTGGTGGAAAGGTAACAGCATTCCATGCGCCTTCTTGTATGACCTGAATTGGAACAGGGATTTCTATTGCTGAGTTGTGTCTGATTTTATGACCTTTTTTGCCATGGTTAAGTGAATCACTATGATTGTTCAGTGAATTTTATTTATTTACTTATTAGTTTGTCAAACATGTACAGGATAGCAGGTACATAAGTATGAACATGGACATGGACAAAGAAAATGAATGCAAGTAAATAGGGACAGTAGGACAGGGACGGAAGGCATGCTGATGCACTTATGCACACCCTATTTATGGATCTCTTTTTATGTGGTCTGTAAGTGATTCTGGTTTCACCCATTGACTTTGCTTGCTGGAAGCCAGTTGGGGAGTTAAAAATGGTGATCACATGACGCCAGGATCCTAGAACCATTGTAAGCGCATGCCGGTTTCTAAACACATGAATTTTGATCATGTGACCATGGGGAGTTGTGAGTGCAAGGACCAGTAATATGTGACTTTTTTCAGTGTCATTGTAGCTTTGGTTGCTGTTAAGTCAAGGACTATTTCTATGCTTCCTGTATGGCGCCAATGAATTACTTATTTTGAAAGAGTGTTTTATAAGGCAGCTTAACACTCACTTTTTACTGCCTGAACCCTCCAGACTGTTGGTTTCTGGGAATGGTAGTCCAATGCCTGTAGGAGGAAGTGTACACACACTTACTGAAAGTAAATATTAGTAGGATTAAATGTTGTTACATGTTTGGTAATGGATTGGCTCACTTCCTGCATACTTGAGTAAAGAAAAATGCACTGTACTGTTGATACTAGAGCAAATTCCCAGGGAAGCCCCCTATAGAACTGCAGCCTTCAATGCCATTCCTTAGCAGCTAAAGGAGGGGCTGAATTTCAATGATCTTATCCAAAGTTGTTTTGCCATCTGCTGGGCAATCAGAGAGATAAAACTCCATCTTGGGATTTAAACTTTTCAGCTGCTTTCCTTGATGCTCCTCTTCCGGGCTTCATTGCAGAGGCATGTGGGGTTATTTCCAAAACTGGCTTTTATTTTCAAATGTAAGTTTAGCGTGTCTGCTGCTCCACCCGCTGATCACTTCTGCAACAACTGCTCATGTCTGAAATCGAATTGATTCCTCTTAGGATGATACAAATGCAAACAACTTATGGTCGCAATTGAACTCAACATTTCTGTTACTAAATGAAACATTTGTTAAGTGAAATTTGTCTCTTTTTATGACTTTTTTTTGGACACAGTTGTAAGTGAATCACTGCAGTTGTTAAGTTAGTCACACGGTTATTAAGTGAATCTGGTTTACCCATGGATGTTGCTTGCCAGAAGGTTGCAGAAGCTGATCCCATGACTCCAAGGCACTGCAAACATCATAAATATGGGTCAGTTGCCAAGTACCGCATTTTTTGGAGTATAAGACGCACTGGAGTAAAAGACTCACCAAGGTTTAGAAGAGACAAATTTTAAAAAAGTAGGTAGGTTGATAGAGGTATAGAGAGGGAGAGAAATAGAGTAGGTAGGTAGGGAAAGAGAGAGTAGTTAGGTAGTTAGGAAGGAAGGTAGATAAAGGGATAGAGAGAGAGAGAGAGAGAAATAGAGAGAGATAGAGAGATAGAGAAATACAGTAGGTAGGTGGGGAGAAAAAGTGTGTGTGTAGATAGGAAGATAGGTAGAGGGATAGAGAGAAAGAAAGACAGAGAGGGAGGGAGGAATACAGTAGATAGTAGGGAGAGAGAGTAAGTGGGTAGGTATGTAGATAGGTAGAGAGACTGGGAGAGAGAAATGCAGTAGATAGGTAGGGAAAGAGAGAGGGTAGGTAGGTAGGTAGGTAGAGGAAGGGAGGGAGGGAGGGAGAGAGAGAGAGAAATACGGTAGGTACGTAGGGAGGGAGAGAGAGAGTAGGTAGTTAGGTAGATGTTTCCAGATGTATTTATCCATGTGCTGGAGAATGAAATTGCTGACAATCTGCAGCACCTGACTTTGTTTCTGCTGGCACAGCACTTGATCAATCTAATTCCCATCAATCACTTTAACCAAAGAGCTTTCCAAAAGGAAAAAAAAGGTTTTGCACTCTGCAAACCTCCCCAAAACGGCCTGTTCTTCACGAAAAAGGGGGCATAAATAGCCTTGGGGTGGGGTTTGCAGAGTGCTCAGGGGGACAAAAATGAGCAAAAAACAGTCTTTTTTTTTTTTTTTTTTGCAAAAATGGGATGGGCCCATTTTTTGACAAAAAAATTGCATGCATAGCCTTATAGAGGCTTATAGAGTGCTCATGAGGGCTGGGGGGGGGCAAAATTGAGCAAAAATGGCCCAGTTTTTCTCATTTATGCCCTCCCCAGCCCCAAGGAGCTGTCTGAAAGCCTCCATAAGGCTATGCACAGCCATTTTGGTGAAGTGGCGGGGCTTCAGAAGGCAAAAAATGCTGTATTCAGTGTGTAAGATGCACCCAGATTTTCAGCCTCTTTTTTGAGGAAAAAAGATGCGTCTTATACTCCGAAAAATACTGTATCTGAATTTTGATCACATGGCCATGGGGTTGCTGCAACGGTTGTAAGTGTGAAAAATGGTCATAAGTCACTTTTTTCTTTAACTTCAAAAATTGAATGAGCTGTTGAGCTGTTGTAAGCCAAGGACTACCACTGAAACACCAGTCCAGTCCGGTGGCCACTGCTCCCAGCTGCCACTGGTAGGGCCATACTACCCGGAACCCACCACTGGACTCAGGAGGCAGAGAATAGATGGGGGCGGGGCCAGTCATTTACCGGTTCTCTAAACTACTCAAAATTTCACCTACTGGTTCTCCAGAACTAGTCAGAACCTGCTGAATACCACCTCTGATGAATTTGTATTAAAGTTGCTTATATGTGGGCATATGCCTAGATCAGTGACGTGTGGTGAGGGATACCGTTGGTGAGGCAAGAGCGCGGCAGCGGCGAGAAGCAACGTCCCCACCGCTGTGTCCAACAGGCGTCTCTCGTTTATGATGGACATAAATGCGAGATGCCTGTCGGACACAGCGGCGGGGGTGTTGCTTCTCGCCGCTGCCGCGCTCTGCCGCCTCGCCCCCCGCCTCCTCTGTCCCCGCTGACATTCTTGGGAGCAGGTTGGGTGGCTGGCTGGCTGGGAGGAGAAGAGCGGTGAGTCTTTGTGCTGGCTGGCTGGCCAGGCAGGGAGCAGGTTGGGTGGGGGTGGCTGGCTGGCTGGCTGGCTGGGAGGAGAAGAGCGGTGAGTCTTTGTGCCAGCCAGCCGGCCGGCCATCCAAGCAGAGAGCAGGTCGGGTGGGTTGAGTGGCTGGCTGGCTGGGAGAAGAGCGGTGAGTCCCTCCCCAGCCAGCCACAAGGGCTCACCGCTCACCTCCTCCTCCTCCTCCTCCTCCTCCTCCTCCCCGCTCGGTGCTGGGCTGGCTGCAGAAGAAATGGCGGCTGGTGAAAGAAAAACCTCTCCAGAATCACCCTTGGACTTGCGCAGTCGCTCAAGTGCAAGACATGATTCGCTGCTCCCAGATCAGGAGGCGGGAGAATCAGTGCCTCTTTTGCATATTAAATCTTTTGCTTTTTAACTCCGCCTTAACTTTTAAAAGGCGAAAAATTCCTTAAGCAAAAGAGGCCCCGAGTTCTCTGGCCTCCTCCTAGTTAACACTGAGAGCAGACACCAAGCCACTGTGACTTGAAATCTGGTAGCAACTATCCTGGCTTTAATTCATTAAAAAAATATTTAAAACTCTTTCCTTTCTCTCAGGAGACTGGGGAGGCTCCGCCTCCCTTGCCTCTAGTGACTGCACGTCCCTGGCCTAGATGCAAAATGTCCCTTGTCCCCTTTTACCCCTGAGCAGACCTTCAAAGTTTGCAAACAACCTAAAAATCTCCCCAAAAAATGTTATCAAACATTGTAAGGCAGGTAAAACAGTGGAAGTAGAAAAGTGAATTTATCTGAACATCTTCATGAATAAAACCAATAAATGATGGGTAAGGAATTAAATAATAAATAAACCCACAATCACGGATTGATAATTTGAAAGCCACTCCCTGAATTCCATTGTGGTTTTGCACCAGGCAAAGCAGAAATAAATGCAAGGTTGATCAGTTTTAAAAACCAGTGTGACCTTTCTTTAAATTAACTTGCACTGTCTTGGTGGGGTCACAGCCTACAGGTTTAATGTCATGGGAAAATTCTTAATTTATTACTGTAGAATAACCATATTATATATGGTTATATATATTAAAATAAATAAAAATATCATGTAATGAAATTATTATTCTGATTCTGCCTCCTATTTTTGGAATACCACCTTCTCCCCCGCACGCTAAGTGTTGTTCTGTCCCAGGCAATATTAAACACTCCTGTCTAACCTTACACACTATCTCAATAAGCAATTTCATTGTATTTATTTTGTACAATGTCAATAAAGACTATACTAATAGGCAGTTTTACAGGGGTGCCTGTGCCTGGAAGGCAAATGGCACTCAACTTTCCTTAAGTCCCATGCATCAATCTGCCACGGAACCCAGGTCCCTCCATAAGAGAAATAAAAGCCCATTCCCACCCCCACCAAAGGACAACTAATTTATAAGTCTTCTGCTGCCCTTCCCCTTGTGGCTGCCACTGCCTCTGCTTTTCTGGGGCGCCCGAGCCGGCCAGGCACATCGGACCACAGATGAGCCGTGGGCTGGAAGGCTGGGGCCACTCAAGAAGCCCGCTCAAGTGGGGAGGGAGGGAAGCCCCAATCACAGCTCTGCTAAGAAGAGCTGTGAGCACAAAGGCTGCAAAGCAAGAAATCCAGCAGGGTAAATCAATGAGTCCAGGAAGCAAAAGAGCAAGGCAATTAATCCAGAAAGCCAGGAAGAAAGCAGGAAATCCAGGAGTGTCGGGCCTGGGCTGCAGCCAGCAGGGAGGGGGTGGTAATGCTCCATCCTGCAGGAGCGGCGGCAGTGAACAGTAAGGGAAGTGAGTGCCAGCCAGCATCCCTGCCTCCTTCCTCCAAGAACTGCGGCAGTGTGGAAACCAAGACTTCTTTGCCAGCCTCCCAGTTGATTGGTTCCATCCAGTCCCCCTTACACACACACCCCACTTGCTGGGGCACGAGGCAAGCGCTGCCAGGGAGAAATCAGGGGCTGAGGAGAAGGCCATCCCTAGCAGAAGTTTCTCCCTGGCAGCGCTCGCCTCGTGCCACAGCAAGCAACGTGGCTCTCAAAGAGAATGAAATGGATGCAGCGCTCTTCCAACAGCCAAGGAAGGAAGAAGAGCCGGACCCTCGGCCTTTGGAAGAAGCGTCCGCGCTGCTTCATTCTCTTTGAGAGCCACCTTGCAAAATGGGGAATTTTGCAATCGGAGCCAGCCCAGTACCCTGTGCACATGGGCCGCCTGGGAGCCTTGGGACTCACAACTACCATCTCCTGAAGCAAAAATGGCCTCCCCCAGCCTCCTGGAAGCCCTCCAGAAACTAGAAATGGCTTCAGGAAAGCATCTGAAGGCTGGAGAGGGCACAAAAAGGCCCAACAGGCCAACCAGAAGTTCAGAAATGACCCATTTCTGACTTCCAGAGGGCCTCTAGGGGGGCGGGGGAGGCCATTTTTGCCCTCCCCAGGCTTAAGGAAAGCCTCTGGAGCCCAGGGAGGGGGAACATGCACGGGTGTGCGTGTGTCACGTGCGCATGTGCAGTTGGGTGGGGAATTGAGTGGGCATGCGTGGGTGCGCAGTAGCGCGTGTGCGCGTAATTCTGGCACCCCTTAAAAAAAGGTTTGCCATCATTGTTCTAACCCATTCCTTGAAGCAACAGAACTACAGTTTTCCTCTCTCTTCTTGCTTTCAAAACAGCTCAGAATGGAACATACAGCAACAGCTAAAGCAAGCAGCCATCTATTTTGGGCAGCCACAATATAGGAAGGATGCTGTAGGCAGATGATCATTTTGATGACAATAGCAAAGTGATCAGTTCTTTATCATCTGGTAAATGGTAAAACGCTCCTGTATTTTCACTAAGAAAACTGCATGGAAAGAAAATATAAAATGATTGATGATAAAGTGCCAGATAATCAGGCTTGCTCAGATCAGATGGTACTCAATATGCTACTGAGGAAGAGCTGATGATTTTTTGGGGGGGGAGCATTGTGATGTTCAGGATGTCTCATTACTATATAGGGAAAGAAAATCCAAAAGTGCAATGATAGTATGATATGGAATTTAAGAAGTGTGAATATAGGAAGAGGGACCAGGTGGCTCAGAGGGACGCAGTGGCTTAGTGGCTAAGACACTAAGCTTTTTGATCAGAAAGGTTGGCAGTTTGACTCCTTAGTGCCATGTAATGGAGTAAATTTCCATTATTTATCACAGCTTCTGCCAACCTAGCAATTCGAAAGTATGTAAAAATGCAACTAGAAAAATAGGGGCCACCTTTGGTGGGAAGGTAAAGGCATTCCGTGCACCTTTGGCGTTTAGTCATGCTGGCCACATGACCACGGAGATGTCTTCAGACAGTGCTGATTCTTCGGCTTTGAAATGGAGATGAGCATTGCCCCCTAGAGTCAGGAATGACTAGCACATATGTGCGAGGGGAACCTTTACCTTTACCTTACTTTAAATATATGAAAATGTAGCATAGTGAAACATGAAATGGAATGACTACAAACTGACATCTAGGGATTAGCAAATTGAAATGGTTAGATATTTTGGCCACAAGGTCAAAGTGTTTACTACTTGGTACATGAAAAGAAGGAACAATATTGCTTTTATACAGTAGTTATAGCAAGAAAAATATATGACTATGATGCAATCAAATTGCTGTCAAATGCCATCAATGATCAAATATTATCAATTAGAATTTGTACACGGCCCTTTATGTTCCAAACCCTGATGCACCAGAAGAGGAGGCTGATGGATTTTGTCATCCAATTTAGTTTGAAATCAGTAGGACATTGAAGAAAGATGTGCTGCTTGTGATTAGAAGAATGTCAAAGTTGGAAGTAGTAAAGGGGATAATGTGGTTAAATTATACTTTCTTCTTCTCGTGCCACATCCATCATAGGATGTTGGTGATCATGTTGGCGATCCTATTTTTATCACCAGCCACATGAAAAAGTGCTGCTGAGTTTTGACCAAACCAGTCCCTTAGATTTGCCTGTACCTTGTTTGCCTTCAATCTTTCCCTGGAGGATTAAGTGAAGTATGCCGTATTTTTCTGGGTGTCGCATCACATGAATTATATGGCTTAAGAAAATGAAATGAAGCAGAAAAACTAATTATTGACTTCTTCCTCTCTAAATGACTTATTTACAGCTAACCCTGTCTTTAAAAACCAAAGCATGCATGACGTGTATACATGAAGATCACCATCCTGAGTATATATGTATACTGTGTATATATGTACAATGACAATAAACTAAAGTAAAGTATATAGAAATCAAGTGGATTACATTATAACTAGAGTGGTGTGGGAGAGCTTAGCTACAGAGTCAAAGATATGGCCAGGTGCTGATTTTAAAACAAAACATGAACTATTTTATGTGTAAATTCCAAGTTTAGAAGAAGCCAAGAAGGAGAAAAACAATCAGTTTCCACAATACGATCTTGAGTATATAGTATGCCCACCATTTTTAAAGGCAACATCAGGAATCACTTGGAAATCCTGATTGCGGTTCTTGATAAAGAACCAGATAATTTGTGGAAGATAATCTAAAGGAGCTGAGGATAGATGTGAAAAAAGACTCCAAACCAAGAAACAGAAGAAAACAGACTGGATGTCAAAACAAACTGTGACAATTGCCAAAAAGAGAAATAATCCAAAGCCAAAAAATATATCAGGAAAGAACTTAACTAAGTCTTTCAGTGAGCTGTTAAAAGAGACAAGAAGCAGTATTACAACAACAGCTGTAAAGGCATCAAAAGATGAAAATAGACATGGAAAAACAAGGAAAGTCTTCCAAGAAATCTATGAAATCAGAAGGAGGTTCCAAAATCAAATTGATATACTAAATGACGCCTATAGTTAGATAATAGCTAATTATAGAAAGAGTATACTGAAATTATGTACAGTAGAAATATCATCCAAGATACTTTATAAATGTTCCTTACTTATAAGAACTTGTAGTACTAAAAGATTCAAGTTAGAGTAGCACTCTGTTATTCCCAGATCACATGTCTACAAGAACTGGTGGAACACACATAGAAATATGGACAGAAGAAGAAGCAGTCAAGATTCTAATCAAATGATGTCAGTAAATCTGGAGAATGACACAGTGGAAGAGGTCAATCTACAATCAAATACCAAAAAAGGACACTTAACAGAATGTGCAAACTATCCTACAATATTCTTAATTCTACATCCAAGCAAAATAATGCTCAGAATCATCTAATGCACAGATTAGAGTCCTACATGAAAATACAATAGATACTTCATGTTCAAGCTAGCTTTGTGAAAAGACTGAGGAACACAAAATACTATTGCTGATGCTGGATAGTTTAGAAAGTCAAATAATAACCCAAACATTTCAGGATTTTCTTCATTGTTTGTAGAAAGTTTTTTTTTATTGTGTTGAAACATGAAAACTGAACTCTGAAGAAGCAGAATAGAATAAATATTGACATCCTGAGCTTTGGTGTTGGAGAAGACTTTTGAAAATGTAACTGGAGAGTCAAGAAAAGAACAGTAACAAAATATGCCTCGTCAAACAAATCAATTAAGGCACCTCATATGTAGCACAAATGACCAGGCTCAAATGATGCAGAATGTGAGGATTCTGTTCCCTTGACAAATCCAATATGCTGGGGGAAAAGAAGATGAGAATAGACAGCAGCAACGGGCATGGACTCAGCTAACACTGCTGAGGTACACACACTTTGGAAGCCCAAAGGGCCAAGTTGGAGACAGATCATCCTAAAGATATTTCTTGTGTTCATTAAGATGAACATCAACTTAATGGTGCATAATCAATAGATGTGAGATGTTAAGGGGTAGACATTTTCACGCAGACTGATTTACAAAAGAAGTATCATATGCTTGCCCCAGAATAATCTACTGGATGTTCTGAGTGATTATTTATATCTCAATTTGCACAAAGAGCTTGTCGATCAGAAAGATTGGCAGTTTGGTGGTTCAAATTCCTAGTGTCGTATAACGGAGTGAGCTCCCATTACTTGTCCCAGCTTCTGCCAACCTAGCAGTTCTAAAGCACGTAAAAATGCAAGTAGGAAAATAGGGACTACTTTTAGTGGCAAGGTAACTGTCAATATTCTGTGTGCCTTTGGCATTTAGTCATGCCGGCCACATGACCACAGAGATGTCTTTGGCCAGAAGGTTCCTTCCAGCTCTATTCTGATTGATTGATTGATTGAACTAGGGGTTTGTTTCAGCATTTCTGGGGGGATAGAATAGAAAGAATATACTTTATTGTCACTTTGAATATACACTAATCGGCATACATTAAAATGAAATTATGTTGCATACAGCTCTCAAAGGGTCTCCACCTCTAATATAAACATAAAAATGGCAAAATAAATAAATAAATGCAAAATTATGCATGCACCCACATATATTATATGACATGGAGAAATAACACAGTGTAGTTTGAATGTACATGTACATGGCAAGAGAAACAAATCTTGCAATCGCATTGGGAACAAATCTGTCTAGAAATCCTGCTAGAAATACTTTGAAAGCTCCTCCCAGAGGGGAGCAAGAGAAACAGACTGTAAAGTGGGTGTGTAAGATCTCTAGCAATGTTTTGAGAAAGATGTGCTTTCCTCATCCAATGCAGGAAATGCAGACACTGGTTTGCATGCTTCACTAAGGATGACATGTGGCGAGACCAGTTCATATTGTTAGTTATCTGTACCCCCAGATACTTAATCAGGTATCCAGTAATTTGGCACTTTTAACATGAGCAATTAAGTTCATTTCCCTTGGTTTGGAGACTGAGGGACTGTTAGGGAGAGAATTATAGATTGTTGGATATAAATCACAATTCCTATGTACACACAATACAGGTAGTCCTCAATTTACAATGTCTTGTGATCAAATTTTGATCAGATGGCAATTGACTCACATTTATGATAGTTGCAGAGTCCCGTGATTATGTGATCACCTTTTGCGATCCTCTGACAAGCAACGTTGATGGGTAAACCAGATTTAGTTAGCAATAGCAATAGCAATAGCAGTTAGACTTATATACTGCTTCATAGTGCTTTATAGTCTTCTCTAAGTCGTTTACAGAGTCAGCATATCGCCCTCACAGTCTGGGTCCTCATTTCACCCACCTCGAAAGGATGGAAGGCTGAGTCAACCTTGAGCCGGTGAGATTAGAACCGCTGAACTGCAGATAACACTCAGCTGAAGTGGCCTGCAGTACTGCACCCTAACCACTGCGCCACCTCGGCTCCTTAGCAACCATGTGACTGACTTAACAACTACAGTCATTCAACTGTGCCAAGAAAGGTTGCAAAATGAGGCAAAACTCATTTAATAAATTTTTCGGTTAGCAACATACATTTTGGGCTTAATTGTAGTTGTAAGTCAAGGACCTGTAGTGAATATGCATTCTAGGTCTAGGACTTGTAAATACAGAAGTAACAGCCCCCCCACTCTTTTTTTACTGTCAGAATTAGAATGCCCCATTCTGCCAATTGACATGCCTATTTCTTTACACCCAGGTGAACCTTATATTTCTATTTCTGGGAAGAAAAGTGTCTTGGGAGCAAGGCTATAAATCAGGAAACTGTGAATTCTACATCCACCTTAGTGCTGGGTGACCTTGGCCTAGTCATTCCCTCTCTCAGCTTAACCCACCTCACAGGTTGCTGTTGTGGAAACAATAGGAGAAGGACTATTCAATGTGTTAGCTGCCTTGAGTTATTTGTAAAAATAATAAAAGCCAGGGGATATCAATTAAATAAATCATTGTTATCCATAGTTGCCTTGTTGGACTCAGTCACTAACACTTTGGCATGAACATTTTCTTGGTCAAAACCAGATCTTGAAAGATTTACTCTGGGTTCTTTCTACTGGCTCAGAAGTAGGCTTCATCAATTTTCTACTAAAATCTTGGAACTGATTAAAAATAGTCTGTGTCACACAAGATTCCATCGTGGCTTGTTTTAGCTTATGGGATATGGATGACTGCAGTTTTATGAGGGGCAGTGTTCTAACTTGGTGAGACACAGAGATGGAGCATGTTGGTTTACCTCAAGTTCCTCTCCCTTGGCCATGCTATCTGTGGTTGTGTGAATTTAGCAACAAATTGTGAAAGGCCACAATTTTATCCTCCAAAATTTTCATGTATTTGGATACCTTCCTTTAAAAGAAAACATTTGATCTAGTGGTTTAGGCACCAGGGTAGAAAGCAGGAAGGTGTGTGTTCAAATCCTGCCTTAGCCATGAAAGCCAGCTGGATGATTTTGAGCCAGTTGTTCTTTCTCCGCCCAATTCACCTCACAGGGTTGTTGTTTTGGGGGAAACAGGAGAAGGAAGATGTGCTGGATACCTTTGCTGCCTTGAGTTATTTGTAAAAAAATAAAATAAAGATGGGATGCAAATAACTAAAATAGTAAATGGGTAGAAGGGAGGACTCTTCCAGCTAAATTTTATTTCCAGGGCCTTTCCCTAAAAAGCAAATCAGCCAACACCCACCCAGCATAGAAAAAAATAAATTCCTCAACTACTGTCAGGAAATTGCTTGCAAAACCCATCAGAAATCATTTCCAGAGTCTCAATGCTCAGTTTACGTGGCAGCTGTGAGGCTATAGTAAAAACAGGCACACGGCTGACCTTGTAGTTTGCAGAAGTCCAGGAAGGAAGGAAGAGCAAATCAGGGTAGTTGGGTTTTGCTATCAACTGAAAAAATAAAAATAATTTAAAAAAGGAATGCAAGGACAAAGTTTTTCTGCAAAAGGCTAGGAAAGAGGGCAAGAAAAAAAAACAGTGCCTTTGCAAAGACACCAACACAAGTCTTATTTTTCTATAATTAATAATCTAGTTAGAAACACTTTTTATCAGCTATTTCTTGTCATTTTCTACCATTGTAGTCATTGACATGTCTGTAGGATGTGTTTTTCCCTTAAAGAATTGGGCTTCGGGATTATGTGTGGTGCAGACCAACACATATTGAAATCACAAGCATTCCCACACAGCAGAATGATTGATGTGCACAGGATGATTGTCCTGAGATTCACACAACATATAATCCAGTTCATTCAAAGTTTAATGGGTTTGGGTAGCTTTATGTATTTTTCTGAGGTCTGGCCTGCAAATGTAACCTGTTCAATTAGTATATGTTGCAATGAATGATACGAACCTAGAAAACATATTGCTTTAGGAACCAGATTAAGTGTGTTGTACATCTCCAAAGGTTTTTCTTCTCTGAGTAAAAGTGATCGAGTTAGAAAGATTAGCACCAATATATGTAGAAAAAGGACGTGGTGGCTCAGTGGCTAAGACGCTCAGGTTGTTGATCAGAAAGCTTGGCAGTTCAGCGGTTCGAATCCCTAGCATCACGTAACGGAGTGAGCTCCCGTTACTTGTCCCAGCTTCTGCCAACCTAGCAGTTCGAAAGCATGTAAAAATGCAAGTAGAAAAATAGGAACCATCCTTGGTGGGAAGGTAACAGTGGTGGGATACGACTGGTATGCCCTGGTACGGGTGTACCAGTGCCTGCTGGGAGCACCAGGTACCGTTCGGGTACGGTGCTCTGAAGGGCCCGACTGCCCGCCCATGCTCATCTGTATTTGAGCTGTTCAGTGCTTTCGCGCGCACACACAGAGCATACAGCAGCTGTGCGATGCTCCTCTGAGCAGCTGGAGTGTCACAGAGGCATCGCGGAGCATTGCGGGTAGTAAGTATGCACCCACTCATTGCATGTGTGTGCACGCGTACTACGCGTGTTCATGTGGTGGGCACTTGACCCCGTTTCACCGTACCGGAACCCATCACTGGAAGATAACAGTGTTCCATGCGTCTTCGCCATTTAGTCATGCTAGCCACATGATCACGGAGACATCTTCAGACAGCGCTGTCTCTTCAGCTTTGAAATGGAGATGAGCAACGCCTCCTTGAGTCGTGAATGACCATATTGTGAGGGGAACCTTTACCTTTATGTAGAGTTTGGTAATCTTAGGAACTCTCTTTAGATAGCAATGTATCTTGATATTTATGGGTCTTACCTGTGAGGAGGTAGATGTAGATTTGTGCTCCGAGCAGATAAATTGCTTCCATCCATTACACAGGAAGTCCTTTCCTTACAATCGTTCATTCAGTAATTGTTCAAGAGCACTGAAAAAAGTGATTGATGAGAGTTTTTCACCCTTACAACTGTTGCATGCAGATCCCCATGGATACGTTGATCAAAGTAAGTCTGGAAAAAAAGGCCATGCCAGTTTTTTCAGTGCCTTTGTAACTTTGAACAGTCACTAAACAAATGGCTGTAAGTCAAGGACTACCTATAATTTATATTTTAAACTTATTGTTATATATTTGTTAATGAAGTATAACAGTTAATATTTTCACAGGTTACATTTATATTTGGCAAAGTCATACATGAGTTATAGAAGCAAAACAAAAATTATAAGGTAAAGGTTCCCATTGCACATATGTGCTAGTTATTCATGACTCTAGGGGGCAGTGCTCATCTCTGTTTCAAAGTCGAAGAGCCAGCGCTGTCCAAAGATGTCTCCATGGTCATCACTAAACACCAAAGACGCCCAGAAAGCTGTTACTTTTCCACCAAAGGTGGTTCCTATTTTTTCTACTTGCATTTTTTATATGCTTTCGAACTGCTAGGTTGGCAGAAGCTGGGACAAGTAACAGGAACTCACTCTGTTACGCAGCGCTAGGGATTCGAACCGCTGAACTGCCAACCTTTCTGATCAACAAGCACAGGGTCTTAGCCACTGAGCCACCCTTTTAAAAATTATATATAGACACATAAAAACAAGTGGTTGCCCAGTCGTATCAGCTTTGTTGAATGGGGTAAATGACAGACAAATCTTGACAAACCCCAAAACTGCATGTTTCCCTGCTAAAAATGAGGGCGAGTAGGGGGGAGGGGGTTGTGAAATGTTGAAAAATGATAGATTTAGCTATCAGATTATGGGCTACAGGCCAGAAGTCTTCCACTTTCGGATTGCCTGTGTGTGGCAATACTTGTGTTCAGCAGGACATCATCCTGAGAACATAAACACAGCATTTGTTATGGAGAGTCCAAGAGGAATAATGCAGCTGACCAATTAGTAACCAGATTGCTGGGAGACTGTGCTTGAAATTCTTTAAGTGGCTCAGGAACAATATAACATAGCTCCTAAAAAGGATAGTCTCTGTCTCTGCCTCAAAAAAGGGACTGCAGAGAAGGGGTGCAAAATATTAAAGTTGTTAGATTAGGCCAGTGATGGTTAACCTTTTCCCCATTGGGCAGGGGGGTCGTGTACGTGCATGACCACACCCATAATGCTATGCGTGCTCGACCTCCCCCCTCCCCCCATTTTTAGTGCATGATGGACCTGGCGCATGATGGACCCGTTTTTCACCCTCCCCAGGCTCCAGAGGCTTTCTAGGAGCCTGGGGAGGGCGAAAACAGCCCCCTGGAGGCCCTCCGGAGGCTTCAGGAGGCTTCCCTAAAACCTCCAAAGTGTGAAAAATGGCCCTACAGGCAAACCAGAAGTTCGGGAATGGTCTTCCAGTTTGCCCGTAGGGGCGTTTTTCGCCCTCCGGATCCTTCAGGAGTCTTTCCTGAAGCCTCCAGAGGGCAAAAAAATGGCTCTACAGGCAAACCCGAAGTCCGTCCCCAAATGGCCTTAAAAGAAGGTCAAAGTCAGCTGTGCACTGGAGCTGACAAGGCAATGCCTCGTGTGCTCTAACAAATGTCTTTGTGTGCCTTCGCCATCATGGGATTAGGTGGAAGGTTTTGTTAATTCCTTGTGTTGACTTGTGGTAGGTTCCTTAATAAGCTCAGGTCACTTATATTGCTTGTAAATCTCTTTTTTTCTATCATATCGTATCAAATCTCATATCTATCTATCATCTACATTCTATACTTCTCTGTATTATCTCTCTCTTTCACACACACACTCACTCTTCCTGTCACTCTCCCTCTAACTACCTCTAACTCTAACTAGCTACCTAGCTACCTCTCATTTACATTCTATCATTTTCTGTCTCTCTGATTTCTGCCCCTCTCTCACATGCACTTTCCCTTTTCCTCTTCCTCTAACTCTACCTACCTACATATAATCTACACTGTATCATTCTCTCTCTGTATTATCTCTCTTTTTCACACACATATACACACTCCCTCTACCTACCCACCTCTACCTCCACCTCCACCTCTACGTCTGTCTGTCTGTCATCTATCTATCTATCTATCTATCTATCTATCTATCTATCTATCTATCTATCTATCTATCATCTGTCATCTATCTTCCTACATCTCTACATTTCGACTAATGGTATTGGAGAGATTATGATAAGCAAAGCAGCTTGTAGTGTCAGGCCTGTAGTGCCCCTATGTGGTGGTCTTTAAGAACTACTCTCATAATACTCATGGATGTGTGGATGAAGGTGCAAGCAACCAGGTTCACACGTGTAGATTTCAAACTAGCCACATTAGTTGTATCCTGCCTCCAATATAGTATTTTGCTCAGGCTGCTTTCTTTCTCTTGGAACAGACAGACAAGGTCCCATGGACCTTGGGAAGTGTGGGAGGTGGTGGTGTCCGTCCTAGGTTTCTTGCAGCTGTGCAAGAACTCAAGGTCAATTCTCCACTCCCTTCCTTGCCTGTCTGGAAGCTTCCTACACTACATCAAATAAAATCTATCCTGTTGAATTTTTATTTTGGGGGGTTGGGCTGCAACGGTTCATGCAAAGGACCTTGAGAGGCAGGAAGAGCTACAGACTGGAGAACCAGTTCAGTAAAAGATATCTCAGCCCAGAGAAGGGGGTGGGTGGTGGGACACATTTCAGAAGAGACTTTCTGAAGAATAAAAGCAAAGGAGGGGGGAGAAGTAGCAGTGGCACCTGGAGTTTGCATGTATCTGTTTGTGTTTAAAAAATGCAGACAAATACTATGATTGCACAATTGAAGTCCCACTCTTTCCCCCCAGACTCACTCACTCTTTCTCTCTCTCTCCCTCTGACACACACACACACACACACACACACAGGACACACACACAAAGACCACACACAGACACACAGACATATATATATATATATATATATATATATATATATATATATATATATATATATATATATATATATATATAGAGAGAGAGAGAGAGAGAGAGAGAGAGAGAGAGAGAGAGAGAGAGAGAGAGATATCTGGAGGGTGTATTTGCTCCCCCTCTTTATCTCAATCTTTGTTGTCCCGGTCCAACATCTTAAGTACAGTGCCACAACCTATTGACTTTTTTGGAGCATGACCCATACTAACCCCAATGTGGTCTTTATGCTGGCAAAAATTGTACACTCCTCTTTTAAATAATTAGGAACTAGAAAGCCCATATGGACATCTTGTAAACTGGGATAGGTCTAGTCCAATTGCCTACCACCCTAATGATTTCTAAGGGGATATAATACAACTTCGTTATCTGGCTGGCATCTAGACTTTATCAGCCTCCGATGCTCAGGGCAGCTTCAGAAGTCAAATTATCAAACTGCTTCAGAAATACAGCTTGTTTGGATCACTCTTTCCTTGTCTCAGTGAAAGGAGATCAGCCAAAGCAACTAATGCTTAACTAGATGACCAGCTTTTAAGATCAGGGTTTAAGGCATTTTGCAGTCAGAATCTTTTGAATACAATAGAATAACAGAGCTGGAAGGGACCTTGGAGGTCTTTTAGTCCAACCTCTTCGTTAGGCAGGAAAACCTACACCACTTCAGACAAATGGTTATCCAACATCTTCTTAAAAACTTCCAGTGTTGGAGCATTTACAATTTCTGGAGGCATGTTGTTCCACTGATTAATTGTTCTGTCAGGGAATTTCTCCTTAGTTCTAGGTTGCTTCTCTCCTTGATTAGTTTTCACACATTGCTTCTTATCCTGCCCTCAGGTGCTTTGGAGAATAGCTTGACTCCAGTGGTGGGATTCAAATAATTTAATAGTCGGTTCTCTGCCCTAATTATTTCTTCTAACAATCAGTTCACCTAACTGCTCAGAAAGTTAATAACCGGTTCTCCTGAAGTGGTGCAAACTGCCGGAATCCCATCACTGCTTCACTCTCTCTTTTTTGTGGCAGCCCCTGAGATATTGAAACACTGCTATCATGTCTCCCTTAGTCCTTCTTTTCATTAAACTAGACATACCCAGTTCCTGCAACTGTTCTTCATATGTTTTAGCCTCCAGTCCCCTAATCATCTTTGTTGCTCTTCTCTGCACTCTTTCTAGAGTCTCCACATCTTTTTTTTACAATGTGGCTACCAAAACTGAATGCAGTATTCCAAGTGTGGCCTTACCAAGGCATTATAAAGTGGTATTAACACTTCACATGATCTTGATTCTATCTTGATTCCCTCTGTTTATGTAGCCTAGAACTGTGTTGGCTTTTTTGGCAGCTGCTGCACACTGCTGGCTCATATTTAAATGGTTGTCCACTAGGACTCCAAGATCCCTCTCACAGTTAGTACTATTGAGCAAGGTGCCACCTATACTGTACCTGTGCATTTCGTTTTTCTTGCCTAAATGTAGAACCTTACTTTTTTCACCATTGAGTTTCATTTTGTTAGATCTTCTGTATTTTGAAAGGTGCGCACCGCGATTGATGATGACATCAGTATGTTAAGAAGTTTAAGAGGTTCTCTTTCATTTATAGGTCTCTTAAAAGCAAATCTGTTATCATAAACTTCAAAGTAGAAATTCTAGGTGACAGAAGAATGAAAATTATGTTGTAACCTTAGAGTAAGATGTCAGTTTAAATTTATACTGATAAGTTTTGTACTGTAAAAGAAAATTGTAAGTCATTTTTCATGTTTCTCCTTTCTTTTTTCACACTTCTGGTTTTGTTTGCTATTTCTTTATTTTTCTTAACTTAATTATTAGTTTTACTTGGTTTTTATTTTCTTGTTTAAACATTTAATGAAGTTATCATTTAAAAAAAATTCAGAGTGGAAATATCATCTAAAAAGCATTGCTCAGAATTCTCCATTTTCGTTTGGTTAGCTGATAAATAATAAATTACTTAATTTTAAGGGATGTCAATTTAGGAAAGGATACAGAGGTTTTGAAAGAGGTCAGGGATTTGCCAGGTTCAGGGGTGGGTTCTAGCAGGCACTGCTGCCGGTTCACTCATGTGCATACCGTGCGCTTGATGCACACTGCATGCACATGCGCAGTGCAATTAAATTTTTTCAGCACATGCGCAGAACTAAAAAACAAGATGGTGGTGCCTATGGCGCCACCCACAGAACCAGTTCAGGGGTGTGGCAGGCCTGGGTTGCTGCAAGTTCCAGTGACCCAGGCCGCCAAACCACTACCGGTTCAGTTGAACTGGTCCGAACTGGTAGGAACCTACCACTGGCCAGGTGCTACTTCCAGGAGAGACAAGAGATACATTTTTTAAGATAGTCAAGAATGCTTGTAAGGACTGTGATGTTGATCCTGTTGTACATCTTGGCACAAATGATCTGTCCCAAAAAGATGTACTCTCTGTACAGAATGATTTCCAGAGCTTGGAGCAGGAACTTAGAGGGATAGGCTGTAGGCTTATCTTTTCGGAGATTTTACCAGTATATAAGGAACAAAAAGGAAAAAGCCAGGATATAGCAGAGTTCAATGTGTGGCTAAAGGAGTGGTGGTTTGCATCCATCAAAGAAAGGGACTGAGTTGCTTGGCATTAAATTCACAGATTTTCTGGAGAAACATTTAAACCAAACAACGGGGACAGAGAGTTAATTGATACATATCATTTCTGTCCCCAGCAGTCTAAAACCTAGGGTTACCAGGGCATGTAACATAGAGATATGTGCAGGTAAGAATATCAACCTTGCTGTCAACCTGTTAGATACCAGAAACATTGGTAATGGTTTACACCAAGGTCCTCTGTTCCAGCGGGAACAGAGCTTCAATCTGATTGTTCGAAGGGCCTGACAGCTCCCTATAAAAGGGCTGCTGTCAGACTGAACCTTCGCTGGACTGTACATAGTTGACTTGTGCTAATAAAGAGATGTTTGTTACTCTGAAGCCTGAGTGTGCCTTCATTCACCCGATCCAACACAACCAAAATCAAGCTTATAATAGTGAGTACCATACCATGAATACTAATAAAACAAATGTAAGGAAGTAGACACAACACAGGTTATGTAGAAAGTAAACACAGAGTCACTCAAATGTCTATACACCAATGCACAGAGTATGAGGAATAAACAGGGTGAATTAGAAATTCACCCTGTTTATTTAGGGCAGACAACAGATATTGTTGCCATTACGGAAACTTGGTGGGATGAAACCCACAAAGGAAACATACAACTAGAGGGATTTAAATTATTTATAGCAAACAGCAAAATAAAAAGAGGTAGAGTTGCATTATCCATAAGAAATAACTAAAATAAAATAAAATAAAAACTACATCTCTACAGAATTAGAGCACAACAATGATGAAAACTGTCTTGAATGCATTTGGGTCAATATAATGTAAAAGGGAAGGGAAATGACATTGTCATAGGTGAATAACTTGAACATTGGGCACTATCTAATAAAATGAAATTCAATGGTGAAAAGAGTAAGGTCCTACATTTAGGCAACAAAAACGAAATGCACAGGTACAGTATAGGTGGTACCTTGCTCAACAGTAGTAACTGTGAGAGGGATCTTGGAGTCCTAGTGGACAACCATTAAATATGAGCCAACAGTGTGCAGCAGCTGCCAAAAAAGCCAACACAGTTCTAGGCTGCATGAACAGAGGGATAGAATCAAGATCACGTGAAGTGTTAATACCACTTTATAATGCCTTGGTAAGGCCACACTTGGAATACTGCATTCAGTTCTGGTCACCACGATGTAGAAAAGATGTGGAGACTCTAGAAAGAGTGCAGAGAAGAGCAACAAAGATGATTAGGGGACTGGAGGCTAAAACATATGAAGAACGGTTGCAGGAACTGGGTATGTCTAGTTTAATGAAAAGAAGGACTAGGGGAGACATGATAGCAGTGTTCCAATATCTCAGGGGTTGCAACAAAGAAGAGGGAGTCAAACTATTCTCCAAGGCACCTGATGGTAGAACAAGAAGCAATGGGTGGAAACTAATCAAGGAGAGAAGTAATTTAGAACTGAGGAGAAATTTCCTGACAGTTAGAACAATTAATCAGTGGAACAACTTGCCTCCAGAAGTTGTGAATGCCCCAACACTGGAAGTCTTTAAGAAGATGTTGGATAGCCATTTGTCTGAAACGGTATAGGGTTTCCTGCCTAGGCAGGGGGTTGGACTAGAAGACCTCCAAGGTCCCTTCCAACTCTGCTATTGTATTGTATTGTAATACTATAGGGCACTCCCAAAAATAGAGGAAATAGATGAACTTTTTGCTAGTCAGTTAAGTAAGCTGACATTCCAAAAGACAGGCTTAAGATACAGAAGGATCTTGACAAACTTGAACATTGGGCGCTATCTAACAAGATGAAATTCAATTATGAAAAGAGTAAGATTCTTTAACTTTAAATTGTTTAAAGTTAGCTCAGCAAGAAGAAGCTAAGATCAATGTAGAGATGTCATTAATTTCTTTATTTCTTTTTTCTCAATAGATTTTAGACTGTGTTTGTTAAAAATCCATACTGTGTACGGATTCTGGGAAGTCGGGGGGGGAGGAGGAGGGGGGTTGGGGGAGGGTGGAGGGAGGGAGGGGTATACATTAGGCTAGACAAGAATTTGGTGGTAAACTAGAACTATTTTGACACACACAAAAAATTGTACTCCGATGTCTTACTGATTGAGGAATGATGAAATGTTTGTTTTAAAAGAAAATAAAACTTTTGAACCATGAAAAAAAAAAAAGAAACGAGTAAGATTCTACATTTAGGCAACAAAAATGAAATGCACAGGTACAGTATAGGCGATACCTTGCTCAATAGTAATAATTGTGAGAGAGATCTTGGAGTCCTACTGGACAATCACTTAAATATGAGCCAGTAGGGTGCTGCAACTGCCAAAAAAGCCAATACAGTTCTAGGCTTTATAACATGAAGTGTTAATACTATTTTATAATACCTTGGTAATACCACACTTGGAATACTGCATCCAGTTTTGGTCACCACAATGTAAAAAAGATGTTGAGACTCTAAAACAGGGCTGTCAAATAGGGCAGCCCATGGGCCGAATGCATCACACACTGGCTACACCCCTGCCTGGTTTAGCAAAGGGGAAAAAATGTCCCAATATGTTACGTGTTGATGCGAATTTAACACCCCTGCTCTAGAATGAGTGCAGAGAAGAGCAATAAAGATTATTAGTGACCTGGAGGCTAAAACATATGAAGAACTGTTGGTGGAATTCAGTACGTCTAGTTTAATGAAAAGAAGGAATAGGGGTGACATAATAGCAGTGTTCCAATATCTCAGGGAGCGAGAAGAGGGAGTTAAGCTATTCTGTAAAGCACTTGAGAGCAGGACAAGAAGCAATGGATGTAAACCAGGGGTGAAATGCTACTCCTACAGGCTGGTTTCCCCAAACCGGTAGTAAAAAATGCTATTGGTTCGGGCAATCTGGTAGTTCTAACAACCAGCTATGTGGCAATCAGCCATACCGTGCAATTTAAATTTGCTAGAAATTGTGCAGCACAGCTGATTGTTGCACAACTAATCATCCAGTGGTGGGTTCCGTATCCCGTTACAACTGGTACACTGCCACGGGGCCTGGAATCCACCACATGAATGCATGCAGCACGCACGCACATGCGCATGGCACGCGCATGCATACTTACCCATGATGCTCCATGATGCCTCCACGATGCTCCAGCTGCTCAGCAGAGCATTGTGTAGGCACCGTATGCTCCGTGCGCAAAAGCCCTGAACGGCTCAAATACAGGTAAGGTGTGTGGACCCTCCAGAGCACCGTACCAGAACGGTACCTGGTGCTCCCAGCAGGCACCGGTACGCCTATACCAGGGCGAACCGGGCATATCCCACCACTGTAATCGTTGGAACTACCCTTTCGCCCAAACCAGTAGCATTTTATTTTACTACCGGTTCGTGCAAACAGGTAGTTTCGACAATCAGCTTGGTGACAATCTGGTATGCCACATGATTTCTAGATAATCTAAATTGCGTGACACAGTTGTTCCCCACTCCCATTGTTCTACTTACCTTTGCACACTCAGAAAAGGCTTCTTAATCCACCTTTTTTTCAGCACTGCGAGGTAGTGTCTGTGGTGCACATGCACGCAATGCGAAGCAGTAGCGAAGCGAACTGGTAGCAGACTCCAGAGCATTTCACCCTGAGGTAAACTAATCAAGAAGAGAAACAATTAAAACTAAGAAGAAATTTCCTGACACTTAAAAAACAATTTATCAGTAGAACAACTTGCCTTCAGAAGTTGTGAATGCCCCAATACAGAAAGTTTTTAAGAAGAGATTGGACAACCATTTGTCTGAAATGGTATAGCTTTCCTGCCTGAGCAGGGGGTTGAACTAGAAGACCTCTAAGGCCCCTTCCAATTCTGTTATTCTATTATATTCTACTGTTGCTCATTCTTGCTACAATAAAATAATTACTTTCTACTTACACTACGTCGTTGCAAGCATTGCAGCTGAGTAAAAATTAGCTAATAAAAGCTTCTAAAAATTAGCTTTTGTTCATATTTCATCTTTGCCCCAAAATAAAAAAAACATTGTACAAACATTTGCCACATATTTTGATTAATACCTGTACCAGAGGCCTGGAAAGCGATTCAAGTGCAAACGTTTTCTCAGCAATTATCAAGATGCTAGGTTTAAAAAAAAAAATTCAACCAGGCTTCTGGGATAAAAAAAAAAAGCCTTTAACTTTCCTAATTAGGAAGATAAGGGGCAGGAGAATCCTCCCTCAAGATGTTTAAAGTAACCGCCACATATATATTTTTTTAAGCGTGGTAGCTCCAATTAAAACACAAACTTTTTTCGTCTAAAGAGGAGATAAGAACAATGTGAAATGGGCTCGCTAATATTGTATTTTTAAAATAAAATGCATAAAATATTTTATGACCACCTTTTATTTATCTAACCATTGTTCAAAGAAGATTGTTTCCTTTCTATCTGGGTCAAATATTTCTTTGTCAAATATGTCTTACGTGGGGCGGGTTAAATATAAGAAAGAATAGGGGGTGCCTGGATTTTTGAAACTTTCCATAGATATTATTTCTGCAATAGGTTTACATTCTTCTAATAATACTAGTATTTTTGGGGGGAGGAGCTCCATGTTTGCTTCAGGGTTTTTTTCTGCACTTGGGACCAATGAGCTGAGGACGTGAACAGAGCAGGTGTTGGTGGGAACTCCTCATCTTCTAGTCATCAGCCAACCAACGTCCATAGGGCAGTGAGAACAGAGATAAGAGTCCTTCTGTTGGTGCCAGAACTTCTTTTCCTCCGGACATCGAACTGCGTGAACGTAGAGAAAGATGGGTCTATCAGTGAAAATCCAAGGTGGAATAATTCTGATTTGGCTCTTCGTATTGTCTGCAGGGGTAAGGAATCAAAATGCTTGTGGGGGGTGGGGGCAGAAAGCATGCGTTTTGGGAGAAGCCTACGAAAAGAATATCCAAAGTTATTGGTATCTAGCTAGCTTTCTGTGTAAGGAAAGTTAGAGCAACTGAGTTTAGAATTAAAATCAAAAACCATTGGCAGAGAAGTTACTAGGAGGTTTCCAGAATGGATGGGAAAGCCTCCCACCACATTAAGGAAATGGGAGGAAATAAATTTGGGGTAGGAGGTTTTGGGAAGATGAATTGCATCTTCGTGTAGCAGGCAAACAGTTGGAGAAGTTGTTGCTAAAAGATACGGCGGTAGTTGCTGTTTCAGAGGATTTGTAAAAAGTCCGTTTAGAGCTACAAAGTTATCAAATAAATGCCCCTCGTGAAAGAAAAGCCACTGGGAAAAAATTATCTGTAACTGGAAGCCCTTTGTGGACTTTTTCTAGGAGATGGAGAAAAATCAAATTTTGAAATAGGGATTTGATTGTTAAAATTAAAAGGGGGGCAAATATTTCTCCTTTTCTTTTGGTGGGAAATGGGCATTTTACTATAGTCTTAAACTATAAGTAAGTTCCTTATGCCCTTAGACGAAGTCTAAAATATAAAGAAGTCTAAATTATAAAGAAAAAGAAAACACAAATCCTTCTTCTTTATATATTTTCACACACCTAAACCTATTTTCTTTCTACTTTTTGTGTTTCTAAAATGTAATAAAATTATTAGACCGAGAGCTACGAAGCTATTCCCCCTCTCTCCGTCCACCCCCCCTTCCCCAGAGACACATGAGCAGCAGTGACTGGAGAAAAAGTTAATTGTTATAGGGATACTATCCATCAAGCCAAGCTGCTTTTAGCAAAAAAGCTGGGAAAAGTTTTGGAAAGGGAGAAACTAAGGGAAATAGAAAAGAGGAAGAGAAGTAAGTCCCGGGCAGTAGGATCAAACCTCTTAGGAAAATTAAATTAAGCTTGAAAAGTAGCTTAAGACAGCCTCAGCCTCCTTATTTCATCAGCACGAAAGCAATTATCATTTCCAGGGTCATAGCCTTTGAATGTTAGCTTGAGAAGTAAAATGGGAAATACTTGCTAATTTGTTGGTCATTGTTGTGAGATTCAGCGGGTCATTGATTTTATTTAACAAAGATGTTTCTATTAAAGAATTCATCATATCTCTTAAGGCAGTCATTTTTTGTCTCGCTAAAACGGTTGAGGTTGCTGAATGTAGAAAGAAAAGTACACCCAAATTAAAAGATTGGGCTTTTTTAAAAAATCCACAGGACTTTCTTAGCATTCCTTAAGAAAACCTGATCTGTGCGCACGGACCCACTCCCCCCACCTCTATTCTTACAATCAGTGTAGAAGAGATTAGAAATAACTTAATTTTGACACTTCAAAGAAATTTGGAATTCTGACCAAGGATCAGTAGTAGCCTGATCAATATTTTTCTATTGAGAAAACGCTGGATGATTAAAAATTGTGTCAAAAGTTTCTGACCTCGATGTTCTTCGCATGTAAAATTATTTAGTAAGAGTAGACTGCCACCTTCTGGTTGGAAAGCACTTTGCACGTAGGACAAAAGATACTTTTTACTGGATAGTAGTAAAATTAAGCTACTAAAACAGTTAAGTCCCAATATAATTTGTTGGCCATTGGTCTCCTGTTTAGTTCATTAGATTGCTAGTTTAATTCTTTGATACACACACAAATACACCAGGCCTGAATTTTGAGCTATATTTTGTCCTTACATTGGTACATAAAATAGGATGGAATATTTTCAACCAGATCCAATTTTTATCACTAACCATTTCTATTCAAGGATGTACATTTATTGAGCAGAGGAAATATCTTCTCATCTGGGGTTATGTTGAAAAATGTTCAATGGGGTGGCAAACATTTGTTCTTGAATTCCTTTTCCAAAGGGGAAAAAGAACATCCAGTAAAAATCTCAGGGTGCAGTTCCTCCATTTATCTTAGTTACTTGGTTGGTGAAGGTGAGTATTCCATTTTTTTTGATTCTTCAAACATTCCTCCAGCAGCCTGTGGCTTCCTTGGCTTCCTGTATGCCAGAACAATGCCAGAAGAGGGCAGCACTGTCTGGTCTTTTCATATTGGGGAGAAGGAGCACCAAGGGAAGATCAGAGTTGTTAGAGAGAGAATTGGAAAGGGCAATAGCACAGCAGCACTAGAGTAAAGGAAGCATCCTATGAACAAGATCGAAAACAAAAGCTTAGGTTGCAGGAGGAGAAGCCGGTGAGAAATTGGGAGGGTCAATTTCAGCACAAATGCTAATTTCTGTTCATTCACACTGCATCTCATTCCTTTCTAGGTTTCATCATACAAAAATGAGTGCTGGAACTTCCTGTAAGTTACTGCTTTGCTTCGTTTGCTTTCCTCTTAGTTCAGGCCAGATCAAGTGGTGAATGGATAAGTAGCTAACCAAAACTGAACAAAAAAACCAAAATAGTTAATTGCAAGAGGACTCCTAAGTAAAAAATATCCTAGGAACGTAAAATAATCATCCCTCATGTGGTCTTCAGACTGTTTTAGAACTCTTATGTTGGCCTCGTCACCATCCACACTCGGGTGCATTTTGAGAGCATTGCAGCTGGCCCATGTTTATAACTGTTTGCAGCACCTCGCAGTTATGACTCTAATTAGTAGTGGGATTCAACCAGTTTGCACTACTTTGGGAGAAGCTGTTGTTAGCTTTCTGAGCAGTTTGGTGAACTGGTTGTTGGAAGAAATAATTAGGGCAGAGAACCAGTTGTTAAGTTATTTGAATCCCGCCACTGACTCTAATTTTCATAGCAAAACCACCCCATAACAAACTGGGTTTGCTTTACAATTGTGGTGTTTGCTTCATGGCCACTGTGTTCATTTAATGACTGTTGCAAAACAAGATGTAAACCAGGTCCAATCACATAGGAACCTGCTTTATAACTATCATGACTTATCATAATTGTCAGGCTCAATTATGGTCCCCCTTCGAGGACTACCTGCATTTTATACTATTCTATTCTCTGGTTTGAACTGCTCCATTCCCAGAAATGTTTATCCTAACATGGGAAATCTCTGACCTTGGTTAGTTGCCTCTTTCCCTTTTTCACAGTGACACCAATAACTGTTTACTATGGCTAGAGTGGTTTTCAGAACTCCAGTGTCAGAATTCCTGGAAACCCATTCACTCCAAGAATTATGGGAATTGAATTCTAATTCATCTAGTCCAGTGTTTCTCAAACTTGGCAATTTTAAAATGTGTGGACTTCAACTCCCAGAATTCCCCAGCCAGCCATGCTATATATTGGCTAGGGAATTCTGGAAGTTGAAGTCCACACATGTTAAACTTGCCAAGTTTGGGAAACACTAATGTAGACAATGTGGATCAGACTAGTAAAGGCTGGTCTGCACTAATAATTAAGCTATGATGGAAGAAATTTATTTTAAACCTTTTGTCTCTTCTTTCCTAAGGTGTGTTACTGATGCCAGTCTTAACTGCACCTGTAAACCAGAAGTGCCTAAGTGGCTTGTGTAAGTAAAGGGCAAGTAGGATAACCGTTTCTGTAAGCATGTCTTGGGTAGAGGTATGTGTGTTTGTGTGTACTGAATTTGATGGGATAAATGTTTGACTTGGAGGTTCTCCTCTTGTATCCGAACACTTTATATCTTTTTTTAAGACCGCCAACATTTTAAAAAGGCTCATAATATAACACATGGGCTTTTATATTGGTATACAACTTTCACAAAGAGGACGAATATTAAGGTAAATCTTAGTTTATAAACTAAGATTTGCCTTAATATTAGCCCTCTTTATGAAACATCACATTCAAATCTTAGCTTAAAAGTAGTACATTTGATAAAAGTGGTGGTGATTGTTGGGAGTCACGGACAATCATTATATGAGACAGATTGATAGAGCCAGGAACTACACGTAGGAAGCAAATGTTAAATGCTGCAATTAGGACAGAAGGACTAGCTGATTTCCTCATGACCTGTGCATTTAAAATAAATGACCCAAAAGGACATGAGAAGGATCTTTGAAATTCCAGGAGCGGAATCTGGGGTTCTCAGACAGCACCTGTAAGTATCAATACATTTGCAGATATCTTCCTTTGAATCTGCCAAATGGCACATATTGCTTTGCTTCACTTTTCTTTGCCTCCCCAGGCCTACCATCTGCCTTGTTCCTCTGGCTATCCTTGGCAGCTGTTGCATCAGGATGTGCATCTATTACTATAATGAAAGGGATGTTATCCGCCTTCCAGATGGGTCAACTCTGCCCACCCCACCTCCACTCCCTGTACCTGATGTGATCTCGATTCACAACTTTCAACTCAGAATTCCACCATCTTATAATGAGGTAAGGAACAAGTTATCTTGTTTCTGGTTTTCCAATGATCTCTTTCCTGACTGAGAAGCCCAAGCAGACCATGGATGACCAGTGCAACATTAGATCTGTTTCTTCCTAGCAGCAGTTCTCTCACATAGGTAGAGGTAAAGGTTCCCCCACACATGTGTGCTAATCATTTCCGGCTCTAAAGGGTTGGTGCTCATCTCTGTTTCTAAGCCGAAGAGCCAGCGCTGTCCTAAGACGTCTCCATGATCATGTGGCTGGCATGACTAAATGCCTAAGGCACATGGAGCACTGTTACCTTCCCAACAAAGATGATTCCTATTTTTTTTGCCTTTTTTCACGTGTTTTCGAACTGCTAGGTTGGCAGAAGCTAGGACAAGTAACAGGCGCTCACTCCATTATGTGGCACTAGGGATTCGAACCGCTGAACTGTGGAACTTACGATCAACAACCTCAGCATCTTAGCCACTGAGCCACCACATCTCTAACATATCATGCACTAAATAATATTTTCTTAGTAATTTAACCAGGGAAGAAGTGAACATCAGTGTCAGTGTATCCAAGCTAGATAAGATTCAAGTTTAGCAAAGCATTGTTCTTGTCCATCATGCTTTACCAAAATCTGTTTAACAACTCAGTACCAAACATGTGTATTTATTTGTTGGGTGCATCTTGAGTTAATACCACTTATAAACTTCATAAACAGTTTCCTGATGGGTTTCTTATGTAAATTTCTCGAAGGTTTTTTTTTTAAACTGTGGCAAATGCCTTTTGGCAAAACACAGTTTCCTGATGTATTTTTTAAAATAAATTTCCATAAAATATTTTTAACATATACTAAGTTGCAGACTTTTTTGTAGAACAAACATCCTTAATATACATGTTTTTCCTGCATTTTTTTTTCCAAAGAGGAGAAATTGTTCTAAATTGCAGCAGATTTTCCTCTGTCTTTTTCAGGCACACACCCACCCAAGCCCTTTACATCTTTCCATTTGCCCATCTCTAAAGTTTTTTTTTCTTAGCCTAAGTCAAAAGGGATCCAATTCCTTGCAGGGTGGTGGTGGGGAAAGAGTAATTGCCTTTGAAAGCTTTTTAAAGGTTAGGATGTAAGAAATTTTTCTGATTGTCTTGTATTCTTGTACTTTCTAAATTAAGAGGCTACCGAACAATCTGCACAATCTATACAGACAGTCCTCCACAACTGAGCCTAACATTTGGCACCTTAAGAAAAACAAAGGGAGGGGTAAAAAAAAACCTTTTGAGCAAATTTGGAGAGAAAATTAAACCTCTGTTGGTTTACTCAGCTATTTTGCAAAATGTTTGGGCTTAAAGCTGGAGCCACAGAAAAATTTGTAAGCTAATGTGTTGGAACACCACCTTCTTTCATTAACATGATTCCAATAAGGCTGTTCCTGAACTTGGTCTTCTGACTAGTGGCATTCCCTCAGTGAGTGAAGTTGGGATGCAAACATAATAATCCAGAAAATTTCCAATAGGGTAGCATTTCCCACAACTGTAACAGTAGCTATGACACGAGGAGGCAATAAATAAATAGAAGAAGAAACTAAGAAGAGGCTAAAGGGAAGCGTTATTTAGATACAGCGCCACTGAAATTCAACTGCAAATTAGAGGGGGATTCCTAGGAGAGCATCAGGTATCATATCTGGTCAAAGGCTGTTTGTCCTTTCTTTAGAATACCTCTTTCCCAAATTTGGTATACTAGGTATATATGCTGCAGAACATTCCATATAAAAAATTAATTCATTTTTTATCCATTTTCTCTAGGCTGTAGGCAAAGAACCACGCTACCCATGTCCTCTGGATGATCCACCTGCCTATGAAGAAATTTCCATGCACTGTGTCTCCCCTTCAGATGTTCATGTTGTTCCTATGTTTATGCCCAAGAATGAAACCTCAACTGTCTAATGCTTTTGCTTGATGTCATCCTGGAATTGCCCAGAAGTTTAAATTTAGATGGATAATCCAGTTATATTCAGTTATTATCTCAAGAATGTATGTATGCTTATATATAAAATGTAAAAGTAGCCACTTTCCTTTCCTTTATGTTAGGTCATGGATATGAGCAGAACATGTGTTACAACCAGATCTGCATGACTCCCTATCCCAAACTTCTTGTAACTTTACTCTGATGCTGAATATGTAGTAGAGGCCTTGGTCATCCAAATCATTGACCCGTAAATCTGAATTTTCCTCCTGGGCATTATCCTCCCTTAGTGAAAGTTGGTTTTGCCCCTTCTTATAATTTCTTCTAAAATATGTATCACTGTCCCATTTAATAATCCCCACTCCCAAAAAAATGTAATTATTATTGGCTGAATTCTTTAATAAAGACATTTACATGCAAGTTGGAGTTATTTCAGAGTGGTTTTTTTTTCCCTTTAGCTTGGAGGGTGGCCTAACGTGTCTACCAGAACTTTGGGCATGGGTCCTTCCATGGGTGATTGTGGAAAAGCTTTGGAAAGGCTGGGAGGTTATTAAATTGCACAGGAGGATGTTGGTGTTAGTATATCTACGGTACTTCTGACAGATCTGACAGGTAATGAGGCTGATCTGGTTTAATTTATTTGATTTATGTGTCATCTGACTCCTAAAGTCTACAATATAACAAAAACAAAAAAGTTCCAGGAAGTTCAAAAACAAGCCAGAAAATACAGGCACATGCCACCTCCAACACCAGGTAAAGAATAAGATGGTGAATCCAGCCAACAGCAAAATTCATAGGAGGTTGCATTCACCCTTGTGCAATGCGCCTGGGGGAAGAAGCCCTTCCACAGACTTCCACAGACTTCCACTTTATATTAACAAACTTATCTGGAAGGTGAAATATTAGGAGAGAAAATGATGATGCTCAAGGCCAGCACATGTGAGGGAAATTTAGATCTCTCAGTCTAACACTATCTCCAGGGATACATTCTCTCTCAGTTCAACCCACCTCACAGGGTGGTGGTTGGGAGGAGAATAAGAAAAAAGGTTTATTGGATATATTGACTGTCTTGAGTTATTTTTAAAGCTAATAATGGTGGAATACAAATAAACAAGCGAGCTTGGCCACAAATAAATCCTTCTCCTCCCACAAGTAAATCCTTCTCCTCCCCCTTTGATTAGACCAAGGCTGTGGAATCAGCCTTCATAAAATGTTTCTTTAATCAACATCTGCTTCTCTTTAAGTTCACAAGAAAAGGGATCCAGTTATGAGTACGCTACCTTCCTTTTGGTTTCCTAAGTAATGCTATAATCAGTTACACTTACTGGATCAGAAAGTGCAGACACAAAAGGTTCAGTTTGAGAGATTGGTTTTGCTATTTATATACATGTATACATGAGTTGTACTGAATTCCTGAGTTGTTTGTGGTGTTCCTGATGGATATGAAAGCTCAGTAAAACTATCTCTGGAAGAAACCAATGTTTCTAATTTCTCAGTTTTTGTTCTGTAGTCCAACCTGATGCAGTTTTATGGAAAACAGGACCCTGATTTTGGTTTCTGTTCATTATTTTACTGGGATGGTACTATAATATGTCAAAATTATAGCCACAGCACCAGAGTTTTAAATATTATTGACTTAAAATTAGAATTGGCTAAACTCTCACAAGATGTGGCACTTCTATTAGATTGACATTTTGTGATATCCCCCTCCCAATCTCAATGTCTCAGGTCTTGCAAACAGAAAAAGAGGAAAGGAGGAAGGAGATTACTATGCCGGTTTTGAAATTCTGAGTTACCACTGGTGAATTTCAGCTCTGCTTGAGCCGCCCTGAGTCCCCCCAGGGAAAAGGGCGGCATACAAATAAAGGGAAAATGAAAATGAAATGAAATCTTGATTCCAGAAGAAACAGTTGGAAAATCATTTCTTTTGATCAGTGTTTCCCAAACTTTTGACATATGTGTACCCCCTCTATAATTTTCGTAACGCTGAGTACCCCTCATAAAAAACGCTGAGTACCCCTCATAACTACATAAAAAAATGTAGTTAATGGTTTTCACGCTTTCATCCAGAACTTTCTGTAGATCAGCGGGCATCTTACGTGTTGCCAAAGCCTCTCTGTGTATGCAACAATGTGTGGATATGACATTTGGAGCAACATTTTGAATTCTTCAGTCCTTTATTAATTCCGACCATACTTTTTGCTCCATCTGTGCTTATTCCAACACATCAGGGGTGGGTTCCTCCCGGTTCGCACCGGTTCTTGCGATCCGGTTCGTCAGTGAACCCGGAAGTAATTAACTTCCGGGTTCCTAGCTCCTAGCCCCTGTCGCTGGGTGCCTGCAGGGTTTTTCTTTTTAAAAAACGCCTCTCCGGATGATCTTGAAAACCTGCAAGGTTGCTTTGGAAGGGGACAGATGGGCAGCATTTCCCCCTGCCCCCCTCCCTGGGTGCCTGCAGCCTTAAAGCAAGCGTTTGCACAGTAAAGAAAATCTCACGAGCGAGAGAAGTTCTTAATTGCTTTTACTGTGAAGTTGCAGAAGCTTCCGAGGCTGCAGGCAACCAGAGATGGGGTGGGCAAAAGCTGCCTATCTTCCCCCTCCCAAAGCAACCTCTTCCAAAGCAACCTTGCAGGTTTTCAAGATCATCCGGAGAGGCGTTTTTTAAAAAGAAAATCCTGAAAAGGATTTAGAGAGATTGGGGGGGGGGAATCCCCAGAACCAGGAGCGCAGCCCATTCCCCCTCCCAAGAAGACCTTTCCCGCCTCGGCGGCTGCAGGGACCACACCACCACTTCATCTTCCTCCTCCTCCTCCTCCCCTTCTGCCCTCAGCAGCAGCAACAGCAGCCGAGGAGGGAAAGGGGCGCTTTGGCAGGGCTGTGGAAGCCCTGTCAAAGCGCACCTTTCCCGCCTCGGCGGATGCAGGGACCGCGCCGCCACTTTATCTTCCTCCTCCTCCTCCTCCCCTTCTGCCCTCAGCAGCAGCAATGGCAGCCGAGCTGGGAAAGGGGCGCTTTGGCAGGGCTTCCTCTGCGCCCCCAAGGACCGCTGACCTCGCGCCGCCGCTTCTTCTTCTTCCCCGGCCTTCCCAGTTAGCTTGCTTGAAGCTCCGAGGAGGCGGGAGGAAGGTCGCAGGAGTGGAAGTGGGGGGAGGTCTCCCCGGCCGGGAAGAGCTGAGAGGCTGCCGGCCCCTTTCGCAGGAAAGTTAACTTTTCTTGGCGAAATCCTGCCCCCCCCCCGCGTGGGTGAGTGGTCGTCTGTCCTCTTCCCGTAAGCCGCCCGGAGTTACCTGTGTGTGAGGTGGGCTGCCCTATGCATTTGCGTGTGTGCGCTGGAGAGAGAGTGAAAAAGAGAGGGAGAAATAATTATATTAATTAGATAGATCAGTCTTTCTCCATCTTGGAGACTTGAAAGTGTGTGGACTTCAACTCCCAGAAAGGGAGTTGGGAGAAAGGGAGAAAGGAGGAGAGAATGAAAGGAAGATGGGGGAAAGAAGAAAAAGGTAAGGAGAGGAGGATGGAAAGGAGAGAAAGAGGGGGAGAGAGGGTAGAAAGGGGAAGAGGAAGAGCAGGAGTAGGAGAAAGGTAAGGGAAGAAGGAAGGGGAAGGAGAGGAGGAAGGAGGAAAGTAGAGAAGGGAGGGAGGGAGAAAGGAAAGGGAAAGGAAAGGAGGATGGAAGGGAGAGAAAAGGAAGGAGAGAGGGTAGGAAGGGAAAGAGGAAGAGCAGAAGCAAAGGCGAGGTAAGGGAAGAAGGAAGGGGAAGGAGAGGAGGAAGGAAGAAAGTAGAGAAGGGAGAGAGGGTGAAAAGAAAGAGGTAAGGAGAGGAGGATGGAAAGGAGAGAAAGAGGAGGAGAGAGGGTAGGAAGGGGATGAGGAGCAGGAGTAGGAGAAAGGTACAGGAAGAAGGAAGGGAAAGGAGAGCAGGAAGGAAGAAAGTAGAGAAGGGAGGAAGGGAGAAAAGAAAGGGAAAATAAGGTGGTGTTATAACAGGAGGAAGGGATGGTAAACAAAGCAACCCAAACTGTATATTATAACCTATTAAATGAAATAATAAATGTATAAGAATGATAAATGTTAAAACACTTGTAACCAAACGACATGCTATATGTGATGATGGGTTTTTTTCTTTTTGTTTTGTTGTGTTTTTATTGTTGTGGGTATGTGTCGTCTATGTAACAAAAAAAAATTTAAAAAATATTTTTTATAAAAAGGTGGAGAAACACTGAGATAGATGATAATGAGATGAGGGAGGGAGAGGGAGAGAGAGAGAGAGAGAGAGAGAGAGACCATAACTAGATAGACAGATAGGCAGGCAGATAGACAGATGGATAGAGAGAAAGAGAGAGAGATAGGTAGGCAAGCAGATAGATGGATGGAGAGAGGGGGAAAGAGGGAGAGGGATACCATAACTAGATAGGCAGGCAGATAGACAAGACAGACGGATGGATGGATAGAGAGAGAGAGGATGTATACAATTAAGGTGACCAGACGTCCCTAGTGAGGTCGCGGGCTGGCAGTAACCGCCGCGGCCTAGCTCCCCCCCCCCCGGTCAATGATGTCCCTCTTTACCAATCTGAAAATCTGGTCACCTTACTTGTTTAGGTAATTCTGAGGTGGTTGATGGTTCTGTGAGTGCCTGTCCTTTATAATTTTCCACATTGCCTTGATGGTTTTTATTCCAGTGACTTTGTCTTTCCTGTTCTTAGGCTTAGGAAAAAAAACTGGTTTCATTGGCAGTCTTTTGGGGGGGGGGATTTTTATTTTTTTGGTGTTTTCCTAGCACTGTCATAGTTTGTGGGTGTGGGTGGGTGTGTAATGTCCCACAGTTATCTATGCATTAATAATGATCTAGTAATATTAATAATATCTAGTAATTAGTAATATCTAGTAATAACATCATCTTGGCCACTCCCACCAGGTCACATGGGTGGCAGGCCACTCCCATCCGGTCACATGGGTGGCAAGCCACTCCCATCCGGTCACATGAGCAGCAAGCCACTCCCACAAAGGAGGCCACGCCCACAGAGTAGGTTCGAACAATTTTTGAAACCCACCCCTCAACACATCTATTCCAATCAATTTTGTTCTCTTGCATAAATGTATTCATAACATTAAAGATATCTTCTCCTGTTGTGATATTCCCACGTGATCCCCACCAAACTCCGGTGCAACGCGTACCCCCACCAAACTCTTCCCGTGCCCCTGGGGGTACGCGTACCACACTTTGGGAAACACTGCTTTTGATGGACCTGCAACTAGGAGTGGTGAGGTGAGGGTTCCCTCTAGTGGAATGAACCCACAGCATCTCACCCAAAATAACAAGGATACAACTTTGTGGGAGTTTCAGCTCTAATATAGCTGAGCCAGGAATACAGCTTAACTCTACTCTGTATTGGTGACATTGGCCCATATTTTCACGTGTTAGTGTCCTATGTTTCATAGATAAAATATTTATTTTTCATGCAAAATATGTGCTTTGCCATTAGGCAAGCTTGCCTTAAGACTTTTTCACATTATAGCCTTTAGCTACTTTTTTCTCATTCATAAACTGGCTGATAATGAAACCAATTTAAAAAAAACCATTTCTAGATTAATGAAAATAATTGCAATTATTTCCTCCACTTGTCCACAATGCTGGCCAGCTGTTCTGTTCAGACTGTGGTTAACAAAGTCCCCGATTAATGGATTCCCCTCCCACACAATCTGGTAAAGCAAGTGCCAATTGCTTCATTCTATTCCTGCGTCTTTTGGGGACTGGTAAGAAGTGGGAGAAATGAAGCAGCTTCCAGTCATCTGGTTCTATAGAAGAAAATTGGCAAAACAGTTAATGTCACCCAGCTAAAACAAAGAAATAGCCAGCTTTTCACCATTTGTAGAGAATAAGATGACTTTCATGAAGATATGTAAGATCTTTCACTAAGATGACAGCGGGTGAAACATATTGTCACCACAATAGAAAGAAAATATTCAGAAATGACTCCCTAAATCACTGAACTATAAGTAGGAAGAGAACAATAAGACTTGCAAGAGTCTATTCTTACAGGTAATCCTTCAGTTATGACCATTACAGCCTGCCACATGGCCATAACTTGTGAGGATAATAAATTGGATCGCCCATATGGCACAGTTTTACAACTGCTTTTGTGGCAGTCAATTAAGGAATGCCAGAAGAAGGTCTTGGAGGTCGAATGGGAGCTTATTTTGATACGGAAAACATATTAATGATTGTAAAAATTGTTATCTGAATACACTGTTTGGAACATGAATAAGGGTATATCCAGGGAGGAGATCTAGGTAAAGCATATATGAGAGTACTGATGAATATAATATATATATATATGTGTGTGTGTGTATGTGTGTGTGTGTGTATATATATATATATATATATATATATATATATATATATATATATATATATATATATATGTGTGTGTGTGTGTGTGTGTGTGTGTGTGTGTGTATATATATATATATATATATATATATATATATATATTTATATTTATATTTATATATATTTTTATATATATATAAATATTTATATATATATATAAATATATATAAATATTATATATTTATATTTATGTATATATATATATATATATATATATATATATATATATATATATATATATATATATACACACACACACACACACACACACACACACACACATGGACACAAACAAAGGCAAAAATGAAAAGAGTTGGAAGAGGAAATCAAAAGAAAAATTTGAAATGTATCTAAATTGTGTTATAGAGGAAGGAGGCACAAAGGGGACAAATTAAGGGTTTGGACAGATAGATATTTAGATAAAGAGATAAGGCCCCTAGCTAGAGAAGAGTTCTATTTGGTTAATTTATTTGGTTTTAATACATTTTGAAATCCTGCAGGTAATTAATTAATTAAGATTAGGAACAATGTAAACTGCTTAAGTTTGTGTAATGGTAAGAAGCTGAGTTCAATGCAGAGATTTTACTGACCTTTTCTTTCTTATTCTTTTTTCTTTTCCCTGTTTTTTCTTTATCACCTTTTTTTTCTTTTTTTTTCTTAACTTATTTGGTTTTAATACATTCTAGACTGTGTTTGATAAAAAGCTATACCGTGTACGGGCTCTGGGAAGTCGGAAGGGGGGAAGGGAGGGGGGGTCATAGGGGGGAGGGGGAGGGGGGAAATATAGTTTGTGCCAGTTTTTAAAACAACATGAATGCACTTGTATACTGTTGCCTTTTTTTTAAAATTCTAGTATAAAAAAAGAAGCTGAATATATCGATGAATAGTAGAAATACACCAAAGTGAGGAGTAGAGGGAAAGAAGGGGGAGGGGCAGAGAGGGAGTGAAAGAGGTATGGAAGGAGGGTGAGATGGAAGGGAGGGGGAGAAAGGAGTGTTAGAGGGGGAGGGGAAGTAGGAGAGGGGAATGTTGGAGGGGAGAAAGGAAAGTTGGAGGGGGGAGAAAGAAAGGGTGTATGGAGGGTTGAAGCGCTATATTGGTTTTGTATTTTGGGGAATACAAGGAGGGTTGTGTTTATTGCTCAATGTTACATGGCCTCAATCAGGCACAGTATATATGTGAATGTATGAAATGAAAATGAAAAATGAAATAAAACATTTGAACATGAATTAAGGAATGCCATAGTTGTTAAATGAGCACTGTGGTCATTAAGTGGATCCAATTGGCCCAGTTTTCCTAAAAACAGAAATGCTAGTTTGGGGCAAAATGTTCATAAAATGCAGCCATGTGACAACAGACTATGGCAAATGGGCATAAATAAGGTCCAGTTGTTGAATGCCTGGAGTGTAGTCAGATGTCTGCAAGGGGGCTCATCCAATCATCAGAACCTTGAATCCAGGTCATAAGTCCACTCGGGTAGGTCCATTGTAACTCTGAATGGTCACTAAGCAAACCAGGTAAGTCCAGGACTACCTGAATGGCCAACCATAATCAATTAATTTTAGCTTTCTTGTGGAATTGATGTCTTGGTTTGGTCCACCTGAACTACTGAACTATTCCACTACTAGCAGCCCAATACAACCAACTATCAAAGGCAGAGGGTAGAGCTGGGAAGAACATACACCAGCCAAATGGAAGGGAGGCATTTGCACAAGTCAGAACCAAGGGCTACTCATGGACTGGACTGCCCTACTTGTGCTCACAGAAGGGAGGAAATGCTGTTTTCGATGCCCAGCAAGAATTGCAAAGGGAAGTTATCCTCTCAGTAGACCAGAGATGGATTCTATGTGATGTCAGCCCTTCCAGCCCCCAAACAGTAGGTAGGAGGAGCAGATCAGTCCTTATTCATTCAACTCTTTCCTATTGTCTTTCACATCTTCAGCTGCATTGTGCAGACTTTTGTGTCTTTTGAAGACCACTGGAGGCAGATATTGAAGGCGATTCCTAGTATTCATCACGGAGTGAGTTTCCCTTCTGGCCTTCCTAGTCCACCTTGTTTGCCCAATGAACTAACAGACTGGTGAAAATCCTGCTTTTAACTGGTGCTGCTCTTTGGGAAAGATGTTACACAAGCAAATTTCATGCCTGCTTGGATAAATATATAGATGGAAAGAAAATGGAAATCTTAGAAATTGGGGTCATCCAACTAAATGGATGGTGGCAAGTCAAGGCAGATACAAATGGAAATCTCCCTTGAAAAATATCTATCCCTACAATCTTCCAGTTAATTTCAGATGTTAGGGCTTGGAAACAAGCCAAAAAAAAACCCTAGGAAAAGATGATTTGTTGTTTATTAAAACATTTATAATTGTCCTTTGCCAGGACAGTGTGCAAATAGGATAGAAATAAAACGTAATGTAATATCAAAGCATCTCAGCCACGTTAGCCTGTGTACTTGTGAGGCTGCCTATCTCTCATAATATCTAACAGGCTGATGCAATCTGACAGAGTTGGTGCACTTCAGATTCCTTTGTTGAAACAATTCCATCTATTGGGATCCAGGAAGTGGGCCTTCTTTGTACCACAATCAGTCCTTCAAAGCAGCCCAGACAGGAAAATAATACCACAAGTACTAGTATGCCTTTACTGTGGGTTATATTAACACAATTTTGCAAGTCTGAAAAGCAGTTTCTCCCTCCCCTGCTTTTACTTTAGCCAGAGAACTAGGGAGGATCCCTCCTGAAATAGTTTCTCTATCCTCCACCCACTCCTTTGGACTTGGATTTCTCTTATTAGACCATGGCCTAGCCTTGGCTTTTCCTCATATCTCCTAAGATGTCATGATATGTGGGAATGACCTTGCTGGTCAGGAATTCTGGGAGTTGAAGTTCACAAGTCATAAAAGGGCCAAGGTTCCCCACCAGTGGCCTACTACACCAGGTCTTCCTGTCTCAGGAAGAATCCTCCCTATTTTTTAGAGTATAAAAGTAATGAACAGGAGGGATAATCTCAGACCTGAAATATTCTGTCGATGTGACCTTACAATAAGATAGAGCCAGAATTCATTGCCAGAACTACCTTAAGGGGGCTTGGGAATAAGGTTCCCCCTGAGATTCCCCCTGAGATTCACCATCCCAGAGGTGTTTTAAAGGGCCCTGAAAACTTGGCATTTGACCCAGACCTTTGATGGATGTGACTTTAGCCACCTTTTTCTTCTTTTTGTTTGCTCCCATCTGCATTTGCCATCTCTGCCATCTTGGATCTTTGTGCTGTTTTTTGTATTTATGTTTTTAAGAATTTGTAAACATCTCAGAGTTGCCGAGAGTTGGCTATGTGTGTGTATGTTCCAGCATATATATGTATTGTGTCACAACCCCTGGTATGCCCAAATATGGGAGGAAGCATATTGCTTCCTTTCTCTGTCTATCGGCTCATCACAAAAGGCCATCCAGACAGAAAGCCATTATTTTTACTGTTGCCTTTGTTACATGTTTTGTCTCCCTTTATTTATTTATCAGCCAAATGCAACATGTGTGTGTGTGTGTGTGTGTGTGTGTGTGTGTTTCAGCATAACTCTGGAATGCCTCAAGCAATTTCAACCAAACTTGGTACACAGATTACTTACACTCTGAAAACAAATACTGTGGGAGGTAAGACACCCCTCGGAGTGTGTGTTCTGTTAAGATACAGTCTGTTGTGCCTTCAAATGGCTTCTATTGTATAGTGCAGTGGAATTGCAATGGTAAACAGTACTCCTCAAGGGGGCTCGCTCTGGTAAGGGGAAAATCCAACATTAGAAATTATGTTTGGTCCAGAATTATTTTGAGGACAAATGTATGGATTAGGATAAATAAATACCCAGACAACACCGGGTTATCAGCTAGTAATAAATAAATTAATAAGAGCACTACTAATATTCAATACAACATGATGCTTCAGTTAATATAGTTGTGTAAACAAAATGACTTTTATCAACCATGAGAAACTAGTGCCGTGGAAATGATCATGTATTTCTTCACATGTAGTTAAAATATACTAACACAATATTATAGTAATATTATAATGAAACTGAGTATTGAAAGGAACCATACTACAGGTATTATCACAACTGAGCCCAAAATTTATGTTGCTAAGTGAGAAATTTATTATGTGAGTTTTGCTCCATTTTATGACCTGTGTTGCCACATTTATTAACTACTGTAGTTAGTAACACGGTTGTTAAATGAGTCTGGTTTCCCTATTGACTTTGCTTATCAGAAAATCACAAAAGGGAATCACATGGCCCAGGGACACTGCAGGTGTCATAAATGTGAGTCAGTTGTCAAACATCTGAATATAAAACACGCAATCATGAGAATGCTGCAATGGGCCTAAGTGTGAAAAATGGTCATGTCCTGTATAAGAAATCTAACATTCTGATTCATAAACAAAACTGAGAAAACTGTGTAGCTCTATGTGTAATTTAGGTTAATGTCAGGGTTCCAAGTAACACACCTAACGGAAGAAGACTCCGATGTTGCAGAAAATCAGGAGATTTGGACTGCGAGATCAAGAAAGAGCTTTATTTGGCCAAATGGTTCAGATAGAGATAACAATTTCTAACATCTGAACAGCGTTCTAATCCAAACACACATTTTTATATTGTATTCAAAGCATCAAAAACACAGAAATATTTTAAAGCATTCTTATTGGCTAAATTCCTTAATTCTAAGCAAAGAAGCGAATTCTACCGTATTTCCCTTTCGTGTCTAGGCTGCAGTAGGCAAGCAGGAAGCACTGAATACATACTGGCTTTTGTGGTTAAGCTATATGCCTGACTCGTAGGTGAGACCTCTAACTGACTTGGCCTCCTTAAAACAGATGCTGTAGTCTGACATCTGTATTTCCAGAGTTCAAGTTTCTGGTTCAAGACTCTGTATAAATGTATAACAAAATAGCAATAGCAATAGCAATAGCAGTAGACTTATATACCGCTTCATAGGCCTTTCAGGCCTCTCTAAGCGGTTTACAGAGAGTCAGCATATTGCCCCCAACAATCTGGGTCCTCATTTTACCCACCTCGGAAGGATGGAAGGCTGAGTCAACCCTGAGCCAGTGAGATTTGAACCGCTGACCTGCTGATCTAGCAGTAGCCTGCAGTGCTGCATTTAACCACTGTGCCACCTTGAAGGGATAGATGGGGCCCCCAGGAGGTCTTATAGTCTGACTCTGTTTCATGTTATGTCAAAATCTCACTTTATGTCCTGCCTTACTGAGGCTTGAATTTCCTCAAAGTTCCATTTTATTAGAGATATCATATTGGCCTATCTGAGAAAACCTGAATTTGAAAGCTTTCAGGTTTTCCCCACCCAAAATAAAGTCCAAGTCCCTGCCCAGCACCTACTTGTCCATCGCATGGTCCAATCAGACCTTGTCCCAACTGAAGATGCCTCCCAGTCACACCACTCCAGGTGCAGGGCAGGATGCCCTTGACTCTCTGAGAAAGGAATGTTATTTTGACTACATATCTCCCATACTCCATATAATCCCCCTCCCATTTTCCCATAGCATTTATTGTGGCAGGCATGAAGGCCCAATGCAAAAGATGGCTTCCAGGCCTGACACTATGCTTATCTCTTCCTGAAATTAAGAAATCACAACAATCCTATTTGTCTTCATCTCTTTTATGTTTAATTAAGTTTTCTTGCTTTAGAGATCCTTATTACAAAATCTTGGTTAATAAGCTCATATCCATTTGCCTCATTACTGAAAAATTATGCCAAGGCCGACGCCTGTCAGTAATGATGCTGAGTGGTGGGAATAGTTCTGTGGAAGGGGGGGGGGCTTGATTTTTAAAAAGTAGAAAAATCTGACAGCCATTGTCTGTTATTCTCTACATAGGTGAGGTAAGGCTCAGATTCAGAAAAACACCCCTTTCTTCATCTTAGAATTATGGGTCCATTAACTATGGAATCAAATTAGTCACAAAGTTCATAACAAATGAACTGAGTCTCCCATTCAAATCCATGAGTCTGTTTTAGAAGAAGTTGGTAACAGTCCCCAATTATGTGTCCCCTGAGTAAAAACATTTAACTGGCGCAGGATTGAAAAATGATTGCTAGAAGTGGCTACTAGGGCCTTAGCATAAGGGAGAAAGTTCATAGATATAATCATATAGTCAACAGCATTCATTCTGGAGCCAGATAGGTAGATGAATTCAGCTGGACTGAACTCCAGGCTGTGGGCAGAGTTTGCCTGCAATACTGCATTCCAACTACTGCACCACCATGGCTCCTTAGAGTGGTTTAGAATACACTATTGCAGGCAAACTCTGCCTACAGCCTGGAGTTCAATCCTGATGGGGCCCAAAGTTAACCCAGTCTTCCATCTTTATAAGGTTGCTAAAATAAAGACCCAGATTAGTGAGGGCAGCATGCTGGCTTTGTAAGCTACCCAGACAGTTATAAAAGCACTATGGGGCTCTTGAAAGGAAAAGGGTTCTGTTTCCCCCCCTTTTTCTCTCCCCTGCCAAAATAGTTCTCAAAGGCACCTGCAAAAACAATTCATGCCCTTTGCTCTTTATCAGTTTCTGTAAAAAGTTCAGTAAGATCAAAGAAGGAAGGAGAAGAGATACGTTGTTTCAAAAACTCCAGCCTCTGACCTCCGAGTGGCAGTGTTGCTACTTTTCACTTTCTAATATTTATCTCTGGCTTATAAGAAACAAAATTCTTAAAATTTCTTTAATGATAAATTTAATAATAAGTAATAGGAAGAATTGTTAAAATAAAAAGGAAGGTTTTAATCCAGAAGTCAAAAAATAAAACAACAAAAAGCAGGGAAGAAATCAATCCGTTCACTTTAAGAGGAGAAATGAGAAACGTTGCGAGCACTTCAATCCACAAAGTATAGTTACAAAGAAAAAAAATTCCAAAGCAATCCAATATAAGTTACTTTCGCCGCTTAATTCTTTTGATTAAGGATCTAATTTGGCTTAAAAAAAATTCTTTTGGGCAGTCTTTCCCAAAATAGAAAAAATACCTCACCAGATGGACTCACTTTCTCTTTTCA